>NW_017672072.1:68770-126388 GCF_001879085.1 Nicotiana attenuata
CTAACTAGAAGTTTGATATGAAAGACTTGGGATGTTGTGATTTAATTCTGGGAATTTAAGATCCATAAAGACTTTCAAGGTTCTAGCATTGTCACAATCTCATTATATAAGACAGTACTCTGAAAAATTCAAGCACTTGGGCTTTAAAATTGCAAAGCACTCCAATTGATGTGAATCTTGCATTAGCAAGAGCAAAGGTCAGAGCATATCACAATTGGATTATGCTCGTGTGTTGGGATTGCTTAATGTACATCATGAATTGTACACGACCAGATATAGCTTGTGCTATAAGTCAAATTGGATCGATATACGAGCAATCCAGGCCAATCTTCATTGGATGGCCATGAAACGGTTTTGGGGTATTTAGTACATACCAGGAATTTGCTTTGCATTACAAAAATATTCCTGCGGTCATTGAGGTCATACTGTGATGCAAAATTGGATCACCGATCAATGATTCCAAGTCCACAGTGGATATGTATTCATTTATTGGTGGAGGAGCGGTATCTTGGAAGTCATCAAACAAACTTGTATTGCCCGCTCTACAATGGAGCTGAGGTTCATAGCCTTGGATAAAGCCGGTGAAGAAGCTGAATGGCTCCGGAATTCTTGGAAGATATTTCCATTTGGCCCAAACCGTTTGGCACCAATATGCATACATTGTGATAGTCAAAGCGGCAATTGGAAGGGCTGGGAGCGTTATGTATAACAGGTAAGTCTTCGCCATATACGACGAGACATAAAAACGTTAGACAATTACTCTCTAGAGGAATTATCACGATTGACTATGTAAAGTCAAGTGATAATGTGTCGGATCCACTTACAAAGGCTTAACTAGAGAGGTAGTTGAGAAGTCATCAAAGGGAATGGGACTGTGGCCGAGAAACAAGTCATAGTGGCGTAACTCTACCTAGAAGACTGGAGATCCCAAGATCTACGTTCAAGGAGATTAAACAAAGTCATTTATGACGGTTCAACATTGTTCAACTAAACTTTTGGTCCATTCTCGTGATGAGACAATGTTCCAGTACCAAGGATAAAGCATTAAGGCTTTTTAATGATTTCTATAAATTTGATACAGGGTATATCAAATAGTGTATCTACGGGATGACACGTTTAAGGAATCACCTATGTAAGTGTGAAGTGTTAGCCGCTTCAAGGAGAACACAGCAAGGCCAGTTCTCTACGCACTTATGAAACCAGGGGTGTTCATGGCTGAAACGAACACAACAATGAGAACCAAAGACGGTTTAAGGTGTTGGTTGTGTGACTTGTGGTTGTCTAGGTATACACAAAGTTCGACGGTTCAAAAGATATCAAATCTACCGATTGATCGAGTAATATCCGACATAAGTTCACTACGGAAAGTTCAAAGGGAAAAACCTACTTATCCAGATGCAATTAATCCTTACTTGTGAATCACACAGTTTTCCATGCATACTTCCGTGATATAGCCATTCCCCATTCATGTGGGGGATTGTTGGGTTTTTTAAGGTATTTAATTAATATATTAAATACTTAAAAGAGGGTGAATGGGAAATGGAGGGAAAATGAAATTTTTGAGTGAAATTTTAAGTTCCCCCTCCATTGGCAAATGGGCATGTCCCATATTGGAAGAGGAAGAGGTTTTTTATGGGTATATAAGCAATTGCTCTTCTTCTAGCTCTTAAAGAGTGAGAAGAAGGCAAGCCTCGCGCCGTCGTCGTCGTCCGTCGCTCTGGCTCGCTTCGGCTTCGGGCTACGGCTACGCTTCGGCTTCGCTTCGGCTTCGGCTTTCGGATTCGGATTTGGATTTGGATTTGGTCAAATCATCGATTGATTGATTAACTTTTGGACCTAATTTATTGTTAATAGTAAATATTAACAGAAATGTTATAATATTGGTTAATACAAATATATATAATCCAATCGTTTTCTGTTTGTAACAGAAAGTACTACCCTCTTCAATTTTCCCTCTTTATTTTCCCTCTTTATTATTGAGTAAATGGCCATTTATGTAATGGCATTTATGTTGTGGGCATTTTGCATAAACAGCCATTCTGAAGAGACCCAACTTTGGCTATAAATACAACACTATTCTGCTCAGAATTTTAACTACAATTTTCTGAGTTTCCTCTCCTTCTTCTGCATACTTTTAGCATCAAAACAAAGCAAAAAGTAAGTGTGATTTGCTACCGAACTTTGTGTTCGCTGAAACACTGGGGTTTGAAGTACCACTACACCAGTGTGTAATTCGTTCTATCCTGGGAGGAAATAATCCATAACCTTGGGTACTAGGAGGGGATTAAATTCCTTAAGGAAACACTGTGAATTCAGTGGGCTCGAATTGGTTTATGTCATTTCTGTTTATATTCATTACTATTTATATTCATTTATATTTCCAGAATTTATTTTACAAATACAGTGTAATAACAGCCTTGATACTGCTCAGCTAAATTTTGATGTCCTTTGTTCTAAATTTTTTGATAACAAGCTTTTTAAGCTGGTGCAATTATAAAAATTCATTCCATATTTGTGCTCTTGACAAAATCAAGTCTTTGAAGAATATAGTGGATTGTTTCAGTTGAAGAACATGGTAGATTAATGACGGAAGGTAGAGGATGGTAGGGAGGGAGAGGGAGAGGAAGAAAGAGAAAAAGAAGATTGATAAGAAAAAGAGAGCATCAAGCGCTCATTCACAGTGTAGCACACACACCTTGACATGTCATCAATGAGTGTCTAATAGATACATTTGGACTTGAGTTAAGGTGTTCAATAGGAACAAACTTTAGTTTAAGTGTCCAAATGAAAAAAAGACCAAGTTGTATTTGGCCTTCCATAAACTTAGCTTAGTTAGGAGACAAATCAAACCTTTATTTGCATTAATCCGTCTTGGCCGATCTTCAAATCCACATGTGCATGCTGGTCATTTGACAAGTCTGTTAGTCCTAACTCCTAACATTTCAGCAACCATATATTGCATCTCAAAGTTCAGATCGGTTTTTGGTTAGACAGGAGAAGCCTACCCCCTTTTCACGATTCAACATGAAAAGAACCACTAATGGTGAGCAATGCAATAACGGCAGGCAAGTTATTCTTTGATATCTGATAACATTACAGCCATAAATTTCATGAAATTCAGACTCTTCTAGGGAAATGGTCAAGAACCACATACTTTGTTTAATTCCTCTTCACTTAAAGGCAACCACAACTTATGCAAGAGCCGGGTATGTAATGGAGCAGGAAGATTAATCAAGGACCAAACAAACCATATAGTGTTATTAAGTACTAGTACTAGAACTTGGAAGGAATTGAACATTCTATTCCATGTTCAATACTTCAACACAGATTTCTCCCACGCTAAGAGAAAGTTTGCAATAAGAAGAGAACAGAACACAAGATCTGTATAAAAGAACCAACTATACTAAAGCTAGATCATAGGAGGAGCAAAAAGAGGCAAAGTGAAACTTAATAAATATCAAAATACAAAAATAATTCAAGCAGATATGCCTAGATAAGTATAACAAAAAAATCAGTAGAGCTCAACTGCTCTCTTTAACAGCCAAGAACTTTTTACATTTCAGTAACTTTCTACTGAATTTCCAAGCACACGGAGACAAATTACCCCAAAAAATTCCTCACTGCAAAGCACAAAACAAATCCACGTCATTGAATAGCAATGGAATCCCACACTGCATCCATATTGCAAGTGTACAAGCCAAAAAACTAATAACTTCAAGCCAATCAACTTTGTATCCTTTTTATGTCCCCCTTCTTTTCATTCTCTATACCAGATAAGTTATACGTTATTTGTTTTCCACCTACTCACCTCGAAAGGTGCAAAAATCTGGTCTCAGCAGGGTCAAAATTGAAGCAATGATGTACCTGTCGATTTTCCAAAGACATGTTCCTTCAAGACAAGAACTACCCAACATAGTCCAACAACCATGACTGAAGATGCAAAAACTTTCAACCAACTTGACTGCTTCCTGCGTGGCCGGAACAGATTTCTTCAGCATTACCTTCCTGAACCAATTTTGACTGGCTAGTCAATTCCTCCGATAAGCCACTGACAGCCACCTCGACTTGAACATCTCGCCGATCCACATCATTACTTTTGTCGTTACCTGATTCACCCAAAGAGACCTCCTGGAACGAACTCGTTAGAGCATTTTTCGTCGATCCACCAGGAGTTTGAGAGCCTGAATCAGCTGTAAGATGGCCAGAAGTATGTATCCATTTCTTCCAATCATCACGTCTCCTTACCTTATCATCCTGTGAAAAATAGTCATATTAAGAACATGCAACATCAGAGTTCAATTTTCAACAGCTCAACAGCCCACTACAACAGACAATGTGAATCCAGTGATATAGTTCACAGTGCATGTTCTTACTACATCACATTGGAAATTTCTTATGAGTATATGACAGAGGCAGATCCAGGATTTAGTTCTATGGGTTCAGAACACTAGTTCCAACCACTGAATCCAGCACCTTGTTTGAGCTATGGTTCATAGTTAAGTATTTTCAACATTTCCAGTGGGTAGTGGGTTGGTTTCACACAGATAAATCCAAGTCTACGTTAAAAGTTATGGGTTCAAATGAAGCCACATCAATAGTGCTAGATCCACCCCCGTATATGGATTTAAATAATTGATTCATTATAGAATTTCTGTGAGTATATCACCAACCACAAAACGCTTAAAAACAACAGCTCTGGAAAAAAAATACATGTTGTTAGAATCAAAGAAGCTTTTCAACCGCTTCCCAGTCCCCAGTTAATTAATCCCAAAACCGGCCGTGACGTCATAAGATATGATTTGAAGAATTAATAAAAGACTTGTCACTGCAATTTCTTTGAATTGAAAAAGAAAAAAACAGAAAGAAAGAAAAGAAAACCCATTGAATTTATGCAGGGAAATTTGGAAATCTCACCCACGTCTTTTAAATAAGAAATATTACAACATGCATTAAACTCAAGCCAGACAATTCAAAGACAAATAACTTTAGCAGCCTTTATGCATTCATTGGTGCCCTAGTGTATAATAATGGACAAAAGAAGAGCAGCTAAACAGAATGATCATGCTGTAACTACTATAATTTTCCAAAAGGCAGTGGATAAATACTTAAACTGCAGCAATTCCCACAAAATATTCCAAGGCAATAGCTGCCTCCTCCGATATGATAACAACAAGAGTTGATTTAGAATTTTTATTTCACACAATACCTGCACTTCCACAAGCGTTGAAGCCCTCAAACAGTCCAAGATAAACTGGATATTGTTTGTCAAATGCCTAACCTGAAAAAAGAAACCATAGAGCAAAACCTTGATCTGTGCATGGGCAATACTAACACAGAAATGAAAAACACCTAGAAGGCAAGAAAATGTTGTCCTGTTGTCAAAGCTCAGCGTACTATACAGAAGAATAATGTTCAAAAATATAATTACAATTTCAAGTCAAAACTCCTACATTTTAGAAAAAAGAATTCAATACCTCAAGACAGAACTCACTAAAAGTCATTAAAGTCTTTATCTAGTTGACATGATGAATACTAAAATAATTTAGGAACTTTCAATGATGTAGCAGTAGCTTAACCACAAGATCAAACAACAAAGAAAATAGATATAAATAAGATGGGTTTCATCATTTGATCGTTATTATATGGAAAGTCCTACTTATCCACTTGATAATAGCAAAAAATCCTGTGACTTAGATGTATAATTGCATCGATTTTAGATCAAATAAAAGTAGCAAGAAGCCAAACATCCATTATGAAGAATCATATATGCCACTGGTACAAATTGCAATTGGATATAGACACAATGCTCCTGAAAACAGTTGGGTGAAAGAAAAGGCAAGGTTTAGATCTTTGGTAAATTTCAGAACTCAGAAAAAGTTGGCAAAACTTAAAATTTGGATGTCGAGTTTGAACTGAATATAAGAGTGAGAATGAACTTCCATTTTGACCTTCGAGTTCAGAAAGAGCAAGAAATGTAACAAAAAAAAGAAAGTTATGAATGAAGCTGCAAGATAATTAGTTTAGCTTAAATGAAACCTACTTCTGTCAATTGCAATAATATCCTTCATTAGACACACAGACAGTATCAAAACTGGTAAATATAATGCTAAAATCAACAGGAAACATTGACATGAAATAGGAAGATATTACAATCCAGCAACAATCCTTTTTAAAGTAGACTGAGTAAAACACTTACCAGAGATATCATTGCATAAGTGGAAAAGAAAGATGTTTAATCAACCAATGGAATCTTCAGCAAACAAGGTTCAAGATAATTTTATGTATCTAAAAAGTATCAGTATTCACTGCTAAACAATTTAGGTACTAATAACAGGAAGACAAGACGAAGGAATAGGGGACATGAAGCTACTTTTCGTGGAGGTATCTGAGGTCTCAAAACCATTTATATCTAATAGAAGGCCATAGGAGGTAAAAATCTTAGGACTTCTCTATAAGTGGAAAAGAAAGATGTTTAATCAACCAATGGAATCTTCAGCAAACAAGGTTCAAGATAATTTTATGTATCTAAAAAGTATCAGTATTCACTGCTAAACAATTTAGGTACTAATAACAGGAAGACAAGACGAAGGAAGAGGAGACATGAAGCTACTTTTCGTGGAGGTATCTGAGGTCTCAAAATCTAATAAAAGGCCATAGGAGGTAAAAATCTTAGGACTTCTCAAGCAGTGATCAAACACCTTCCCATTGAAATCGAGAACCAGGTTAAATCACTTACACGAGGAAAGTTAGCAATCAATTCAATAGGAACCCATCCCTCTTCATCCATTTTGGACCTCAAAAAGTCATCTTTCACCAGATTATCATCACTGCAACAAATAAAAGATTCTGTCAGCAGATTCTCTTTAAAGAACTCAAGATTAAGGGGGAAGAAGTTGAAAGGGACCACAAAATTGGCTTTCATAAGGGAGGGGGGGAAAAGAAAAAAAGAGAAGAAGAAAGAAAGAAAGAATAGTCCAAATCACAAATACCTGAAGTAATATTCTATCTGTTTAACCAACAAGGAAGGTAAGTTTGGATCCACGACTGGAAAAAAGAAAGGCGGTGGTGGTGGTGGAGGTGGCGGGATAATTGGAACACCCCTAAAGGACTCTGGAGGCATCGTGGGGACATAAATGAATTGAGGTGGCATATCTGAAAGGAACCAAAGAAATAAGTGATAATTTCTAGCTTCTAGATAATGAACAGATGCTAAGGAAGACTTACCATATCCCACTGGACTAGCAAAGGGTCTCAAAGGTGCAGGCATAAATGGGGCAGAACCAGGGGACTGGGGTGTTATGAACCCTACTGGAGGAGGAACAAATTGAGGGGCTTGGTGGACATCTCTCCGATCTTGATCACGCCTACTATGATAAGATCCATCTCCACGGGGTCGGGCCCCAAAGTTTCCCTTCCTGTTTGGATTTCTATGTGAAGAGTGATCACCTCCATGTGGCTGAGACGAAACTCCTCCAATGGGTCTAGGACCTCTTACACGAGGATCAAGAACAGGCGGTAACAAATTCCCATAAGGCATCACAGGAAATGGTGGTGGCAATGGCGGTGGGGGTGGAGGTGGAGGTGGAGCCCGACTAAAGCCGCTCTGATTAGATCCACTACCCAGGCCACTACCAACACTGCTGCTGCTGCCGCCGCGATGCTTCATTGATCTTGGTCTAACCGGCATTGTGTGATTTGCATTTGATTGTGAGTTTGCATTACTATTAGCTTGTTTTTGCGGTAACGGTGAAATGACAGGTCCCTATTCATAAAAACGCCTACATCAATCAAACATACAGCTAAAACAAATCCTATTTCCTCTACATCAACAGAAAAACCAATGCAGCCATTTTTAAACTCGATTTCATAAAGCCTAACTATACACATAAACATATATGAAACAACATACTCGAAGCAGCAGTAAAAAATTTAAAACATTAGAAAATCCAGAGAAATGAACCTGAGAAAGTGTGTTTGATCCATCTGCAACTGGTTTCGATGAATCCGAAGACGATTTCGGGATGGCTCGAGTAGACTCGGAGAGAGCAGGCCAAGCAACAGCACCACCCATAACCGAACCGGCTTCAACGACGCCGTTTAAAGGTTTGTTCCAAGCAGGCTTTTTCGGAGGACCTAAAGCATCATTAGTACCACTGGAGCTCTCAGGCTGACTATCGGAAACCTCATTCTCCGGAGAAATTTTCTGAGCCGAGCTATCGGGAACCGAAACTTGCTCCGGCGGTGATGGTGATGCTGACGGGGAGCGAGGAGCGGTGACCGTGGTTGTTTCAGCGTCGCTGCCACCGCGGACGACTTGTGCCCAAGGAGAGGTTAAACTCCGGCGAGACTGAGGACTGTTGACGGCGGCGGAGCTACCGTCAACGGTGGTGACAGGCGAAAGCGGCGAGTTGTTAGACGCTGAAGAATCGGCCGGCATGGCCATCAAACAATAGGAAACTTCTGGAAACTTCAGCTGGAAGATTCGAGAAGAGAAAGCGAAATGATCAGAGGAAAATGAGGGTTCAGGTGAGAAGCTGAACGGGAAAATTAGGGTTTTCAGTGATCAATGCGAGTGTTTCTCTGTCTTTTCCAAAGTTTTATTTTCCTATTTTATTAAGAAAATTAATTGTCGGGAGAGAAAATGTGATTTACTTACTAAAAAGGCTCAAACATCTACTTTTGACCAAAAGTAATTACCCAATATTGCCCTTGTTAGTGAATTAAACAACCTTAATAATGCTAGGTGGTAAAGGACAATTTTGGATCAACACCAAACATAAATGAACATTTTTGTCATTTTATCACCCCTAAACACATGGCGAAACCTTTTTTTCTCTCATAAACAATGTAAATTAGGGAGTATTAAAGAAGTAATCCTCGTTTACAAGCCAATTAGGAAATATAATCTCCCATGAGACTCTGAGCACTAAGATTTCAATTGGATTTTCTAGGTCCACTTACACATATGGAATTGAATTAAATCTAATCTCATTAGGGTTGAACCATTAATTTGGATAAAAAATGAGTTAACTTTATTAGTTGTAAGGCCAAGGTCCATTTTATATTGAGACACAAACTCATGCCATATGTCATAGTGTCTAATGATATGGTCTAACCAATTAAATACAATCTTATATAAAGTTCTTGATCGGCTTAATTACATAGGAGATTGCTCGTAATGACTTTGTTTACATTGTTTTAATATATCATCCTTTTGAACCGAAAAAATATTGGTTAAATTGTTTTAATTAAAATTTATCCTTTCGAACCCAAAAAACAAACTTATATTGGTCAGGACTTAGATAAGAATCGCAGTGTATTTATTTAAAATAAGTCAAGAAAGATATAAAATGAAAGGAAAAAAGAAGGGTTCTTCCTTATTTAAAGTTCTAATTAACTCTCCCATTGATGTTAGTCCTTAACTCATTATAACCTTATCTGGTAATTGAGGGGTGCATACCTTCCAAATAAAACACTTTTTTGCGTTGAACTGTTTCATTGTTGATGATAGGCTATAATTACGTATTTTAGTCGATTATTACACTCTAATTTACTGCACTTTAATTGAGTTTGCGCTTTAATCGCTAGTGTTTTGCACTAACTGTGTGTTTTATGCCTTGTAGGAGTGATTCCGAACTATGTAGATGTTATGGAATGAATTCAAGTGATTTGGAGCTTTGAAGTCTGGGTAAAAGCCCAAGGACACGAGCCGGCATCGCGTTTGGGGGTCAACGGATGATAGTTAGAGCAAACGAAGACTTCAGTAGGCAGATTGCGCACTGTCTAGTAAAATAGATATAACTTTTTGCTCAGAACTCCATTTTGGATCCACAATATATGGTTGGAAATCTAACTCAAAGGGCTACAACTTTCATGTTTTATGTTTTTCCAAATTCGGAACGGAACAGGGTGAAAAACGCGCGAAGAACGCGGGAAGTCGCGCGTATTACAAGCCGAGGCAGAAAGGTGCGCGAAGACCGCGCGAAAGACGCGCGAGCTCGCGCGAGTCACCCGGGAAAAGTGTCATTTTTCACATTGGAGAAGGTATAATTATTTGGGCCCAACCCTACTTGGTATATATACATGAGAGAACGTTTTTAGAGTGAATTTTTGGACGGTAGAGGACGCACTTTTGGTGATAACACACACCACGCTTGGAGGAGGCTTCTAACTAGTTTTTCTTCTCTTCTCTTTCTTTAATTTCATAGTTTATTAGTTCTAGAGTTTTGGGTGCTACATGAACATTGTAGTTTGAAGCTTGAATTGTTCTTATTATTTTATCATATTGGTTTATTTATTCAATCTTGCGCTTAATTATTTGATTGATTGATCACCAATTGAATACTATTTACGAATCTAGGATTGAACTCGGGAGAGGGAATTCTAGATTGCATATAAGATTGAGTAGAGCAAGATCTTAACTCTTAGGGGGAGCGGATTTGCGGTTAGGATAGGAATATACCTAATCGCCTTGCTTGGTTATTATACGGGAATTATAAATGCGTTCTTGTTAATCCTAATTCCATAGGAATATAAGCGTTAGGTTAGCTTGAATAGGCGAGTTGTACTTCTGGAGAAGGCTACGAACAATATTAACCCCGTCAATCAATAAACTCGATAAATTAATTAGATAATTTAAGTGAAAAACTCGACGGGATTGTTAGCTAACCCATAGCTCTAGAATATTCACTCACATTGAATTCGTCTCTATATTTCACCAACTTGTTTTCTTTAATCTCTTAGTTTACTACTCTAGATTATCTTTAGTTAAATATTCATACTTTAAGATTTGCTTGAATAGATTAATTGTTTGGTTTAATTTAGTTGATAGTTAATCACAAGTCCCTGTGGGTACGATATCTTGACTTATAATCCTATATTACTTGTCGACCACGTATACTTGCGTGTGCGTTTGGGAGTAACAATTGTCCAGAATAAAGAGATGCTAATTTTAGACTTTGACTGTTGATAAGCTAAAATCAAAACCTAAGGCAATATTCTCTCCTCGGACGAAGTGTATGTTGTGAACTCAATAAGTGATCGGTGAAGGACATATTTGGAGATTTGAAAAATTATGTGTGGGACCCATTTTGAGCGTAGGCAGCTGGTGATCACTGCATGAAGTGCAACGTGAGAGAATTAGTTATAAATACAGTAGAAAGCGTAGTACATTTTATGCTGAAGTTGTCAAAGTATTAAGCTCTCTTATCTCTGTTCTCCTTCTATACTTCTCATCTCTGATGTTGTATCTGTCTAATACTCATCCCCTTTCTTCTTAGGTTTCTGCTGTCCTATCCTTACTTTCGTTAGCATATGCGTTGTATCACAGCTAGTGTTGAGCTAAAACAATCAGTTGGTTTGGTGTATTATCTGAGTTGTTACAGCGTACAATTTCTTTCTAAAGTTTATAATGCAGTTAAATCAGGTACAAACAAACCATGCTTAAACAAATCTTTCATCAAATCCTTTCAAACTTGACCACAAAACACACAATATGAGCTTTGCTTTTTTCATTTGATCCTTAGCTCTTCTGAAAAATTAATTATAACTACACAAATAATGAAGAGCTTCCAATTTACATTAAAGAAATCAGGCTTATCACCTAATTAACAAATCTACAATTCAGCCTAACCTCTTGTCCACCACCACTAATACTACTCATCTTGATCATAGAATTGGTAAATGCTTTAAAGAACTCATCTTGGGAATTAGCATACTTTGAAACTAATGTTTTGGTTCTTGACGTAGTGAGCAAAGCTTCATCTGAAGAAAAAAGGCTTTTGCCCTGCATTAGTAATTTGTAGTAGGCGTTGTCGAATAACGTTGTAGTAGAATCCATGGTAGCTCCTGCATTCTTGACCTTGTTGTGCATGGGGCAAACATTTTGCAAACTGGCTGCAAATGATGCTTGTAATGCTGGATCAATAGTGTGACTATTGTCGAAGTTGTGGATTCTGTTTTGGAAGGAAGAACAATGAGAGAATCCGAGAGTGTGCCCTCCTATAAGGTGAAACAAGAAATATTGTGATTTATTTCATTAACTAGCATGATAAAAAATTCCACTAAATAGAGCACATGCAATGGGTATAGAGGATTCATATGTCCAACACTGACTTGTTTAGGATTGAGACATAGTATTAATTCGTTGACTAAAGTGTAGTTGGTTTACCTGAAAGTACAACCAAATCATCCAATGAAAGGCCTCTCTTAGAGAAACTCTGTTTCAGTTGAGAAATGTTGAAGGTGGGAGCTGGTAATTGTCGCGTTTCAATGGCCTTTGAGATTCTACCATCTTTTCTTCCTTTAGGCACATCCCAAGTAGGACCTCCCGACTAAAATTATATGTCAGAAAAAAGTTATTTCACCTTAGTATTTAATGCCAAAAACATTTGAGTTAAAATCTTCAAATGGACTACTACTCAAAAAGAACATATGGAGTAATATATGTGTGTCAGGGTAATAACACTATTTTTTCATTTTTCCCTTTTTAGCAAAAAGTAATGTTGCACTGTTACTCTATCTTTTTTGCATGGGGTAAATTACAGTTGAAGCAAAACTCACAAGAGCAACAGCATCTCTAGCAGCAAGAGCCACAATATCAGCACAAGACACAACTCCAGGACACATAGCCTCAATTTGTTTCTTAGCAATGTCAATTACATAAAACGCGTGCAATGAAATATTGGCTGGTCCATCTTTCTCTGCTTTGTTGTTTCTTGTCGAATTCAGCAGCACAGAACCATCACAACCCTTTCATATATATATATATAATAAGTATACCACAATAAGTTACTAAAGAAAATATGTAATTATTGCAAAATAAGGGTGATGATAAGTGCTAATATATACGGCATATAGCAATAACAGTAGAAGTTTACTCTGATGAAACAATCATGGAATTGCATCCTTAGAAGTGCGGCTGGAACTGTTTTGTCATTCAACATAGCTTTGTTGACAACTTTGGTGATGATTGACTCGGCCATGGGGCATGTCTGGTCATAGTAATCGGAGCTAAGTGCGATCACAGCAGGTTGGAGAGAAGTTGAAAAGAGAATAACAACAGAAACTAGAGCAATAAGAGAGCTAGTTAATGTCATCACAATGATTGAAATTGGCAAAACTTGTGCTCAATCTTGACTTGGCAGTTGAATGTGAGAGCTAACGAGGTAGTACAATAGGCATTTAAATGGTAAGGACTGAGAGAGAGGGCAAAAGACTACAAGGAGAGTTGTTATAGGGGATTGGATATGTTCGTTAGTGAGTTTGTTGAACTAGAACAATTATAGGGAACTGAAACAAGACTTGTTTAATTAGCACATTTTTACTAGCTAGCAAATATTGTCAGTTAATTCATTTTAAACTATTGTGTACTTATACCAAGAAATAATTAAATAGTTTAAAAAATACAGAATAAGCTGGTTATAACAAGATTAACCACAAGCTTAAACTTAAGCGTTATTTTTAGGTTTGATTAGCAGTTGTAAAGTGCGTTTTTTCTGAGGTAAGCAAAATGACCAAACTTTTTCCACTTTGAGGAATGTTATTGTTGCATTGATGGACCAGTTGAACCAATAAAGGGAAGGCCATTTATTAAAGCAGCCGAAATTGTTGCTGAGGTTATTATTCTAAATTTAAAATTCTAATTTCCAACAACTTCAAATTTCAAAACATAACCAAAAAGAGGAACGTTTGCCGGGCAACTAAGGTCCCGTTTGGCCATGAGTTTTCCCAAAATAAATTTGGAATTTATTTTCAAAACTCATGTTTGGCCATAAATTTTGCTTATATTTTGGCCAAATCTCAAATCCCAAAATCAGCTATTGAGCTGATTTTGGGCCAAAATCCCAAAACTTGGGAATTATATACATATTTTTCCAAAATAAAGTTGGAAAATATGTTTTGAAAACGTATGTCCAAACACATTTTCATCTTCAAATCAAACTTCACCCAAATCAGATTTTTCAAAATAAATTTGGGATCTATGGCCAAACGCTAGCCAAGTACCGTTACTTTTTACTGATCTGGCCAACTACTTTTTTGTCATTGCATGTTTCTTGGGACTTTACCATCTAACCATAATTCATCATAGTAAAGGCGAATTTAGGATTTAAAGTTAGTGTATTCAATTTTTTTATCTCCCGTGCTTAATCTCACTCGCATTTGTGAAAACAGATTCGTATTTATCTTCTCTTTTGGTGATCACTAAGTAAAAGAAAAATGAATTACTGTCATCAAAGAATTTATTTGAATTTCGAGTATATTTATCTAGATTTTACCAAAATGAGATTTACTGTTGTAAAATCTGAGCACAGTCACCAAAATTAAAAATAACAACAAACCCATTATATATAGTCCCAACAAATGGGGTCTGGGAAGGATAGATGTTACCCCTACAATGAATGTAGAGAGGCTGTTTCCAAATGAGAAAAGAGACGGTCACCAAAATTAAAAAACAGAGAATTCATGGCTGCGGCAGAATGTTTTTGCTACGTAAAAATCTAAAGCAATTACTACTACTACTTAACTATATTAAAAAGCACAAGTCACTGTACAAGTATTTTAGCAGCAAAAAGAGGGACACTTAGTACAGGATGTATATAATACAAATATGGGAAACCAGAGCAAGTTCACACGTACTACTACTACATGGCAGAAAATACAGTAGGACAATTGGTACAATATTTATAACATGAAAATTATCATATTGAAAAGTTACAAATATAAAGCACATGTATTCAGCTTCAAGATTGCAGCTGAGGCAAAACGTCTTATTGATCTTATACTACAGAGAAAAGCCAGTAGTCTACATACAAAGAAATAAGTATTTCAACAACTTTATTACACCAACTTTGGACTAGAGTTCATGGTCTTATTTACCTCTAGCTCCTCAATAAACAATAACAACTACAACAACAACAATCCAGTGTAATCCCACAAGTAAGGTCTGGGGAGGGTAGTGGGTACGCAGACCTTACCCCTCCCCGAGGGAGAAATACTCAATAATCAAGACTCCAGAAAATAAAAAAGAAAAGCAAAGGTCAGGGCGCGGATGCTTTCGTTAAAATGTAAGCACACCACTGCCTGTGAATCCAAGAACTCTAAAATCCTTTACTTTACGAGAACTGAGTTGGACTTGAGAATGTTTGCCCGAATCGCCAATTAGCTGGAACAATGTTTAAGAATGTTTTTGTGACACCATCTGTTGTAGTGACCCTGAAGGAAAGTAATTGTCCATTGAGATAAGTGTTGGATTGAAAATTGGCTCCCCAGTTGTTAGACATTGTCATCCAATTTGTTCTTGAGCCTTTGATTTGAACAGATCGAACGGATCCAGCCCCTCCAACATTGCTTACCAATACTAGCTCAAAATAGTCCCTTCCATTGATTGTGAATCTAACTCCACCACGTTTCTTGCATGGGACCCTGCTCCACAAAATTAATAAGAAATTTATAAACACCCACATTCTCAAATTTACTTGCCTAAAAAGTTAGTATGTGCCAAGAATCTTATTCATAGTTGAGCTATAATAAGTAATTAATCTATTTAAGTCATTGAATGAGCAAGTGCACATATTTTTAGTAGGATTTAATTAACTTACATACACATGCACTAGAAACGAACTTTTACGCTATCAATGTTTTAACATGTTATAGCAGGTAACCTGTCTTATTTTCCAAACCGTTAAGGAGTATCATTTAGGTGATCAGATAGTGCAAAAACTTTTATACAATGTGAGTGTATAGAAGTTAAAGTTATTTTTAAATACTATTATTGCTTGTTGAACCCGGTAAATTATCGTGATATTATTCGAGCCAAGAACCCTGAATCAAGCAGAACTATTTTCTTTAAGAAGATATTACTCTACCTTTGGTAGAATACAGGAATAATGCCACCTCTATAAACGCCAATCTTTTCCCAAGCAGGTTGAGCCATATCGAAATGTTGTCGAGGAGGGTTACACCAGCCTCCATTGTCACTAGGAAGTGCATAATTTGGTGGACAAAAGTTCGTAGCAGTGATAGTAACAGATACTCCTTTCTTGCACCATCGCGGTTCTGCGTAGAAATCACAGATGATCTTGTAGCATTGCCCACAAGATCCTCCACTGTTGAATAGTGCAGTACTCAATGCTGCACTTCTAGTTCCATATCCTGTCGAATATAAGTTGCCGTATCCACAAGCACCCCCTGTCGCACGTTACACAAAAATAGTCAAACTATATTCATATAGTCGACCTGAACTAGTTTGAGATTAATAAACGTACGTAGTTGATATAATATAATAAAGGTGGAGTAGTTTGTTTGGAAAATATTGGTACTTACCCATTGTGCCAGAAGCATCAGCCCCACCATAAAAAGTGGCATGAGCTCTCATCCAACCAGAAGCTGTGAAAGCATTTGCATTGAAGAAAAGACTAAAGAAACCTATTATGAAACCCAGTGCAAGAATGACACATTTGGCCATTTCCTTTGTAGATGCAAAGTAACAGAAGTAGAAATAAGATTGAGGAAATGGAATTAAATGTATGAATGGGTTTACCAAGAAAAGTAGCTGCTACTTAAATAGGTGTGCAGTTTGTTTAATGCAACCACCTCACATACCCAATCAGTGCAAGTGGGGGTGAGGGGGCTAGGAGAAAAATAATATTTTTTATTCCCTCCGATTCAATTTAAATGATTTTTTTTGACTGTTTTCACACATATTAAGAATCCACATTTTAGCATTAATTAACAATATATTTGACCATATTAATCTTAATTTGTTCCTTGAAATTACAATAAATACTTCTAGGTTCTTTACTCCAAGTGCAACTTTGGAAGAAAAAAAAAGTTAATTCTTTCTTGATATTTGAAAAAACCAAATATTATGAACCACAAAAAGATACCAGAAAATCACTTAAAATGGACCGGAGAAATTATTGAAAATGAATTATCTCTACAGAACTAAATTAATTATTTCCACGTTCGTTACCTTTCCCTCAAAGTCCACACTGTTTTCCCAACAGATAAGCCGTAAATTAATCAGTTCTATTATTGAATTAAAAGACTAGCATCTCACTTGCGACATAAAATATATTTTTTGCCTTGAATTTGTAGGCAAACTCACATGCCTTTGTTTTGACCTTACATTCTTTAGTTCCATCATTTTCATGTATTAGCACATGCATGTTGGTGAATATATTCTTTTAACTTGTCTTCCAAGTCTAATAATATGCAATTCTTGTACCCTTATACTATGTGCTCATTCTTTTCTATATCCCATATGACTTGTATCTAAAATTTGTTTTGTTTTTCAGAGTTTAATTTCTTGAATAGCTAATGTACGGAAATTGTCTCACATGTTGTACCATGATAATGTTCTTGGAAACCGTACCCTATCAGCACCTTACCTTCCCTGAGATATTTTTTCTAATTTTGTTATTATATATAGGGGAAAGGAAAGGGATTACAAAGTGGGAATCGAACAGGTGAAACTCAGGTAGCCAATCAATCGGACTACTAAGATTTTCAACCTTTCTGAGATAAATGGAGGAGGTTTTGCGACACTACAAAGATAAAAATCTCTTTGGCAGTACTATGAACAAGGAATTAAAAAAATGCTGAAATAGCACGAAGTTGAACTTACCAACTAAAATATGTTTGGACCTCCTACTACATTGTATTAATGGAATTAAACAATCAAAATATTTACAAGAAAAAAGATTAACTTGTGCATAATGTGATTTGGTGACAAAGCGGATTGACAACGGGGAATTTGCATCTATATCCAGTTTTTGGGTCACCTTTTAACTTATGCTTTACAAAAAGAATTGTAAGCGTACCCACTTTTCGGGTAACTACAGACATACGGGCTTGAAGTAGCAAAGGCAATCACGCAAACTTCAGTTCATAGTGCAATGGCAAACTTCAATTCAATAAAACTACAACATGTTTTGGCTGAAGTTTTTGTTTTGTAATTGCGAACTTCAGCATTCTAGGAGCTGAAAGTTTGTTTAGTATTTGCTGAACTTCAGCATTCTAGGAGCTGAAGTTTGTTTTGTATTTGCTGAACTTCAGCATTCTAGGAGCTGTAGTTTTTGTTTATATTTGTTGAACTTCAGCTCGATTATTTTGTAATTGGAAACAAAAACATGTGTATTGTGATATAAATTTACGAGTATCTTGTGCTAATTCATTGCCTAGGCAAAAAATGGATCCACCTAACTAGAACAAAGGAGACGGAGTGCAAAAATGATGCATCAGCAGTTTAACCACTACAAGAAAATGTGCCTATGGCAACGCATGGAAATATGATACAACTTCCACCTACCTTGTAACAACATATAGGGTGTGTTTGGTATGAAGAAAAAGTTTTCCTAGAAAATGTTTTCATGGAAAATGAGTGGTTTTATCACTTATTTTCCCTTGTTTGGTTGGTGAGTGGAAAACATTTTCCGGAAAATATTTTCTATTGTTTGGTTAGAGAGTAGAAAATATTTTTTTAGGAAAATATTTTTTAAGCAACTCTCCTCACCCCTCCCCCTCGCCAACCCCTTCCCCAAGTCTCTAAAAAATTGACACAACCCAAAGCAACTAATGTGTTGCTTTACTTTTTTACGTAAAAACCGCGAACTTTTCGAACTCCGCTAAATTTTATAATTTCCTAAACCCGTAAACTTTCAAAACATAAACCTCTAACTCATAATTTGGAACTTGTAAAAATTTCGAACCTATAAAACGACAGATGAAAAAATTAAAATTGAAATATATATTAAAAAAAAATATTTTTTCCCGGGGGGGGGGGAGGGGGGGGCAGGGGGGTATGTGCAGAAAAATAAAAAAATAGAAATATGAAATTAAAAATAAGTATAAAAAATTTTTTTTTGGCGGGGTGGGGGGAGGGAGGGGTGGTGCAGGAAACGAAAAAATAGAAATTTGAAAATTACAAAAAAAAAAAAATTGTGCGGGTGTGGGGGGGGGGCAGTGAGGGTGGGGTTTGGCCGGGGATAGCAGGGTGGATGGTGACGGAAAAAAAAACTGAAATTTAAAAAAAAAAAGTCTTTTTGGAGAGAGAGGTGGGTGGTGTGGGGTGTGGGGTGGTTGGGGATAGGGTGGGGAAGGTTGAGAAGGAGTTTTGGAAAATGTTTTCCCTTCTCTTGATAAGGAAAACATTTTCCTCCAATTGAAGGAAAATGAGTTGATAAGGAAAATATTTTCCAAAATATTTAAGCCAACCAAACATGGGAAAATTGGAAAACATTTTCCAAAAAATGTTTTTCTTCATACCAAATACACCCATAAGCTCAAAAGGTACTCTTAAGTAGTTACACACAATTGCATTTTAAGTGACAAGTTTCTGAATGATTACAAAAATAAACAGCTCTATATCTTGAACTGGAGATTTACCTCGTGTTTTTTCAAAGGGGGGAACATGTGACCTTTACAGTAAAAAATAGGATTCAGTTAGGATGCAATTTTATGTTTTCGTCATCAAATCGAGAGCAAAAAAAGGGATGAGTTATAGTGCAAAAGGGCCCTAACAAACTTCTAAGTAATCGGAACAAAGCTTCAGCAGAAAATACTCACAACTTTAAGAAATGGAAAAATTAATTAGTTGAACAAGAAAGATGAGGCTCTTCAATTGGTTTCCAACTTGTCATTCACTAGGCGAAAAACTTTGAATCTCTGCCGGTGAACTCGAACACCATTTTGAGAAACCCTAGAGGATTAGCAAGACTAATATTAGCCATAAAGGGATTTTTTCGGCGTTGACTCTGCCGGTGCCGCCGGTGATTGTTTGGTCTTCTTCTCGTAATTTCCGGTAACAGAGGCGCCGTTGATGGTTTGGGAGAGAGAGAGTGTGGAAGAGTTTTTGTGAGCGGGGGAAATCGATCAGGTATACTCTTATTTCATTAAATAAAAAATGCAATAGAATACTAATTAGATTGGGCCTCTTTTAATTTTGCGAGTGTCGTCCAAAATTTGGGAAAAAATAAAGAGGGAATTCAAACCCGTTGCAATAAATAAGTAACCGTTACCACAGATTACCTTATAGCCACAGTCGTCTATAACGTTGCCATAGAAGCCTATATTGTAACGGTTTGTGGACTACTGCAACGGTTCAGGTGCTAAACTGTACCGGTAGTACAAATAGCCTTACTCAACGGTAGAACCATTGCAATATCATATCTATAGCAACGGTTACAGACCCGTTGCCAATAAAATCGTTGCCATAGCCCGAATTTCTAGTAGTGAACATACAACTAGAGCAGAAAATAATGAAAGAATCTTCCTGTTTCTTGTTCTGTTCAGAAAATGCCTTTTCTATTGAAAGCTTGGAGGTGAGCGGCGGTTGAGTGGAAAATCTTGAGAAGAAGAATACGAAGGAGGAGAAGGAAGAGGGGCCTAAAGTTGTTTAAAATATGGGTACAAGTTAAAACTTTTTTAAAAAGTGAGTATAGGTTAAATGGGGGCGACCAAATAGGACATCCCATGCAATTTTTACATTGACAACTGCTTCAGCCAATGTGGTTCCTTGATCACGCCCAACTCTAGTCCTAAAAAGGATAAGCGGTCGCTGCAAATATAATTCGGTCTAAAAGTCCGGAGTCGAATCCCACCGAGAACTAAGGTTTCGCTGTAATTGTTCAATATCGCAAAGAAGACAAGTTTGAACAATTTCTAGTTATAATATTAAGATTTTTATATCTAACTAATTAACCAACAAATACTATAAAACGGTAAAATTATCAACTAACGAGACAAAGGTTTGGAGACTAAATTAAGGAGGTCTAGAGTTATGATTTCCCTAATTGTTGATTTCATTAATTGCATGATTCTTATAGCTTTGACTTAGTTGCCTCTATCAATCATGAACTCTCCAGCTATCATAAATCTCTCTCAAGCAATTATGATAATTTACTAGACGCACTCTCTCAAGCTACGCTAGCTAGATTCACATTACAGTTCACTTAGATCGCACCCGAGGTATCGTTATTTTTAATCCAACCTCTAAACCCTCGGTTATGACTCTCGCCTATACTCCGGGAGTGATGTTGTTCAAACAACTACCTAATATGCACTCGCTCTCAAGCAGATACATAATAAATAGGAACGGCTAATTGAGGATCCTTTCAATTAACCTAAAATCAAAACGTAGTTGAACAAATAGAGATTAACAACTAACTCAAAACTATATTAATATAACAACCAATTCATCCCCAAAAGGTTCCATCAAAACCCTAGAAAACGAATTAGCTATTCATAATAGCATGTAAAACTACAATACTAAAAATCATAACCAACAATGAAAAATAGAGGAAGGAAAAACTCGTTGAAGAATTCCGCGCCTTGCTCCTATTGTGTTCTTGAATCCTTAGGTCGAATCTCCGGTCTCCTTAGCCTCCTTAGGTCTAAATTATGTCAAAAGTATGTCCAAAAAAATGTCTCTTTCTTCTTGGCCAGCTTCCTTCGTTTAATATAGGGTTTAGGGCTTAAAATCCCGTGTTTTGCACTTTGGTCCCTGAAGTTTACGCGTCCTTTCGCGGTCCCACCGTGGTTACGTCCGGACTGCGGCCAGAGTGGCCTTCAGAATTTGCAGCAGTGTTCTGCTGCGGTCCTACCGCGGTTACGCCCGGACAGCGGCAGACCAGCTTCAGTTCTGGTTTTGTCCCTTAGCTTGGTGCACTTTGTGGATATTGTCTCCTTTTCTCCGTAATTGATCCCAAAAGTACTCCACAGACTTCTTTTATTGGATATAGCCTGCAAAGCATGAAAAACACTAATCAGAGCATCTTGTTATTACTTTTTACCGTAAAAGCTATACAAAAATGTGATTCTTTAGGGCCCAATTATAGTCTAATTTACCTATTATCATTCCTCCATAGGGAGCCGGGAGGGTGTGGGGAAAGGACTGAAGGCCTAGGTCTAGCTCGAATTGGGTCTAGTTTTTGGTTCTACTCATGTAGTCGAGCTAACATCATTTCTTACTCAGTTCACAATTAATAGTTTTGTACTATAAAAAATGATGGGATTCAAAGTATGGAGGTCATAAATTTTACTATAATTGGTCTATTTTTGCGTTAGTCAAACAAATTTTCTGGATATGACGCAGTCTGATATGCAATTCTATTTATCAACGTCAAAAGAAAAGTAAACGTACTCAAATTCATTTATCAAATAAATGAACTTGATTATTCGGTATTGATTGTATGGTTGAATAATATTCCTTTGATGATTGATGCCATGTTGTTTCCTTAAATCATGGTATACATAGAAAAAAAGGAAGAGAGAGGTGTCTTTATCCTTTAGTCTTCAGATTATAGTAATAGAATAATAGTATCGTCAAACAAAGTACAGAACTAATCATCTTTACGTACGTAGCTTTCAGGAAAGTGGCCATGTGCTCATGCATTCTCTACACCGTCAAGCAAAACCTAAGTTTATTACGAGTATTGAAATGTATATCTTAACTCTATATATGTTTATTTTTTCTCTCTATATATATGGCTTAATTCCGAAACACTGAATTTTGCTGAAGCAGCTAACAATTTTTCAATCCATAACTGCAATTAAGGAATTTATGCAGAATGATTCCAAATTAAGGATAGAATAGACAGCAAAGCAAAGGAGTTGACCGTACAAAGTCATTTTAACAACTGCCAACTAAGCCAATCAATTACACTATATATTAGTAAATGCCAATCATTAGGAAATCATACGATGTTAAACTTAATTTAATGGTTCAAGGCCTTGTAGTACGCTTGATTTCATTTGCATAAAAGAACGAAACTGTACAGAAGTGCGTCAGGAATGACGAGATTAATAACAAAATGTGATTATAGTGGTCCGAGATGCTATTAGTCCATCATTTTACTAGCGCAACAAATACTACTTCTCTGATTACTGGTGCTTTCTCACCATGATATTCTTGTTTATAATTACTTAGTCGATCGCCTATAGATTATCGTCTTAATATCTCAAAGCCCTGAATTCTTTTGCATTTAACTCCTTAAGCAAAAAGTAAATAGGAATCGGAACATGCATGGAACCTAATTATCTTCTAGGCCTAATGTGGATTGGACATATCCAACACTATACAAAAAAATGCATGCATATTCTTGTTCATCTATAGGTTGTCTCAAAAGCGGATCCAACATTTAAATTTAATGAGTTTAACTTTAATTTTAACCTTTTCAACATTAAACTCATTGTACTGCGCTAAAATAATATACTAGCTCAAATTCAATATTTGTTGAGATTTTTGTAATTATATATATATATATATATATATATATATATATATATATATATATATATATTCCGTATCAAAAGTTATGGATTCAGATGAACCCATAACCAAAACTCTACGTACCCCGAGTCGTCTGACATATACTGTTACTACCATTTCATGTGTGAGAGACTCCTCTCCTTTACAATTGGATAATCAAAGTTGATAAGATTACAAAAAAGATTGTGCATATATAATGTCATGCGCGGCTTTCTAGCCATACCCCATGACTCCTTGGACGCGCCACATGGTGTCCTAGCAAGCCTCCCAATGCCTAGCGCCACGGACGGTCCCGTGGTCTTGGCTGTGCCAAGTGACAAGCGCGCATGTGCCTCTGTCGCCCGCCGATGTCCCTCGCCAGCGCCCAGCCGCAGGCAGATGCCAACAGCGCCGCACGCGCAGACCGTGATGGCAAAGACAAGGTTGCTGACAATGGACCTATTTCTACCTTGTAGAAAACTAAGTACTTTTCATTGTAAATATAGAGTAGTTTTATTTCATATACTTCCATTATGTTTCTCTAGCTTAGTTAGGTCTAGTCTTGTAACTTTGGTTTATTTTTTTTAAGCACTATTAGGGGGATCAAACAATCAAACTTTCAAACAAGCAAATAATTCTCCGTACTGGTGTCTCTCCCCCTCGACACCATGTTGCTTTTCTTTAATAGATTTCATTAATGCAATCAAGCTTTCTTTCATTCTCAATTCTCATTTATATTCTCTCAATTGCTCTTGACATGGTTTTCCCGTACGGCACTGACAATCTCGTCTAGCGTACGGAGGGGACCTCAGTTGGAGGATAGTAACTATACTGACATCAGTTGCTTAGCCTTACGTTGCCCTTCCAAGGAATCTCAGGAAGGCGCCGCTTAACAATAACTATACATACCTAAGGTACAAAAAGGTATAATTCGAACTTAATTAATTTGTCTAATTCTAAAGGTGGACATTTGCATCTTACCCATGTTGAAGTGCTCTAGCTTCCTTTGATAATTTGCAAGCTAGAAGCTGGATTGCAAATGTAGGAAATTTTCTTCAAATAGGATCTTCCACATAATTAAGGAGGAGCACACTGCATGCTATAAGTATCAATACAGTTTAAATGGTCTGAATTATATCTTGATGCTCTTTAGTTGCTACTTAATTATTCACAGGCATGGAGATTCCAAACAGATTAAATATAATGTTTCAATTTTAAACCCTCTTCGACAAGAATCACATAGGAATAAACATGAGATTAATAGTCTCCCATAATTGAAGTCAACGACCGGATTAACTTTTAGCTATCACTTTTTAATTGAACGAATATGAATACGATCATTATAAGTGTACTTGTAGCAACTGGATTTTTTGGTCATTTGCTCAAATTAGAAGATGAAATTAAGAATGAAGAAGAGAGGAGAAGTAAGAGTAGCTTGATAGAGAGAAGTTAGAGAGAGAAAAAAGTATCTTCATTATCAAAAAGTTGATCAGATATGGCATATTCATGTGTATGTATATTAGTGAGCTAGATTATGCTAAGTAGGACTAACTACCTAACTAACTTAATCCCTGACAATTAACAGAATAACTAACTTATGATGAAATTACTAAAGTGCCCTTATTAGTTAAGTGACATTTTCCTCAACACTCCCCCTCAAGCTAGGGGGCATAAAGACATTTAATGTCCCTAGCTTGGAGCTCAAATACTGATGTTGTACTCTATTCAATCATTTTGTAAACATGTTTGCGGGCTGCTCTTCTGTAGGAATGTACTCAATTTTGACTAGGCCTTGTTGAATCTTTTCTCTTATAAAATGACAGTCAATCTCTATATGTTTTGTTCTTTCATAATAGACTGGATTGGCTGCTATTTGAATAGCAGCTTTGCTGTCGCAAAAGATGGTAACTTGCTGATCAATTTTTACATCAATCTCTTTCATTAACCCTAGTAACCATGTTAACTCTGCAACAGTAGACGCTAGGCTCCTGTATTTTGCTTCAGTAGAACTTCTGGATATTGTAGTTTGTCTTGGACTTCCATGAGACTAGTGAGTCACCTACCTTGATCAGATATCCTGTGACTGACTTCCTGGTATGTGCACAAGCTGCCCAATCAGCATTACAAAAAGTTGTAACTGTATCATTATTGTTGCTAGATAATAGAATGCCTTGTCCTCGTTGACTCTTGATATATCTAACAATTCTTAATGCAGCTTCCATGCGGGATTTTTTTGGCTGTTGTAGATATTGACTGAGTGTCTGAACACCGAAAGATATATCAGGCCTAGTAACTGTTAAGTATAGAAGTTTACCTATGAGTCTTTGATAGCTGCCTTGGTCTGCTAGTACATCATCTTCTGCTAGATTAGTTTTGCACAAGTGTTCAACAAACTCTCTTGTAGTGAGTTTTATGCTTGTGTCAATAGGTGTATTGATAGGTTTAGATGTTGCTAATCCAAGTTCTGATATAAGCTCCAAGGAGTACTTTCTCTGATGCATCAGAATTCCTTGTTTTGATCTTGCAAATTCTATTGTAAGACAATACTTTAGTTCCCCTAGATCCTTCATTTTGAAGGTCTGCTGTAGAGCTGCTTTAGTGTCTTGCACCAGTTTTAGATTGTCTCATGCTAGAAGCATATCATCTACATAAACTAACACTACAATAGTTCCTCTGTCAGTTTTCTTTACAAATAAGGAATGATCGAATGGACTCTCATTGAATTGGAACTTTAGTAAGGCTTCTGTCAACTTTGCATTCCATTGTCTCGGTGCTTGCTTAAGTCCATACAAGGATTTTTCTAGTCTACATACTGGTTTATACTCCCCCCGACTCTTAAATCCTCGTGGAAGATCCATATAAATTTCATCATGGAGATCACCTTGTAGGAAAGCATTATAGACATCCATTTGGTGTACATGCCATTTTTTGGAGGCTGCAATTCCTAAAACAGTTCTAACTGTTACCATTTTTACTACTGGAGAGAAAGTTTCCTGATAATATATACCGTCCTTTTGATTGTAGCCTTTGGCTACAAGTCTAGCCTTGAATCATTCTATTTCCCCTGTAGCTTTATACTTGATTTTGTAGATTCATTTACACCATATAGAGGTATTTCCTTCTGGTAAAGAAACAATTTCCCAGGTATGATTGCTTCAAGAGCTTCAACTTTCTGATTTCATTGCATCAACCCATCTAGTATCTCTAACTGCTTCTGCATAAGAGTTAGGTTCTGTTGTTGAAGAGAATGTAGAGATGTAGGCTTGATATTTAGGTGAAATATTCTCATAAGACATGTAATTAGAGATGTAATAGGTCACATCATGATTAACATTCAAGGAGACAAAATCCTTCATCCATATAGGAGGATGTTTTTCTCTATTAGATCTTCTAGTAGTAGTTATCTTTTGAGTCTGTTGAGTTTCAACTGAGATTATAGGAAGATTAAGTGAAGGTTGATTCTGTTGTAGACTATCTTCTGTGTGTGAATCAATTGTTGCTGTAGTAGATGGAATAATATTCAATGCTTCTGTGCTTTCTTGTATATCAGAGTTCATTTGATACATTTCTTGTTGGCCCAAGTAAAGGTTAGTTTTGAAGACTGACAAAGGAAGTCAGGCATGAACCAGGTCCATCCCTCAGGTTCATAAAAACGGGCAGATTCGAGCATGTGGGATGCATGTGAAGGAGATAAGCTTAACTTGGTGTATTTAATATCTCCTGATCGACAAGGTTGCATAATTGATAAGGAGAAGGACTCCTTAATCAAAGAGAACACTATCCAAGATAGGGAAGGAGTTAGAAGTTGAACCTTCCACAAAGGAAGAGTTGCATCAGAATTCTAGTTATTTCTTCATCTACTAACTCTATAAATTGCAGGATGTTCTCACATTATGGTGTTGCACAAAAATGCAGAAGTTAAACGTGAATTGAGAGCAAAATAGCAAGGCTTTTTGCAAGCAGTTCGTGTGTGATTCAAGTGTGCAAACCTGAAGCTACATGAACCAGATTGAAGAACCAGCTCCATAAAGAGTTTTATGTGTCTTTCTTTATTTCTAGTTCAATTGTAGTTGGTGTTTTCATATTGCACCTTTCAGCTTTATCTAGAAGCAATTGTAATATGTACTTTGAGTATTCAAGTTAGAGTTAACTTGAAGTTGTCGCAGTAGTTAGAGGTTGGTTGTTACAACGGGATTAGAGGTAACCTTAGGTTTACAAAGAGTTTTGTAAATGTTATTTTAACTCAGTGATTTAGTGAAGTGTTGAGGAAAAGCCTACTGAGTAGTAGGTCGTGGTTTTTTCACCTTTTGAGCTGGGTGTTTTCCACATAAAAATATTTGTGTTCTTTACTTTCTACATTTATTATTCCGCAACAGTAGCAGAAGGAACACAGAGAAGAACCAGGTCCTTTCATAATCAGTTTAAGCGAAAAATTAGACACCACACAGATCATCCCCCCTCTTGTGTGGTATTGAAGTGTAAAACATCAAAAAAGTTGTGCTTTAAACAAGTGATGTTTGGACTTTGAACAGTGATGTTTATAACCTAATATACCTAGTCTTTGATGATAAGTGATAAAATATCAATTGGTATCAGAGCGGGTTATCCTTGAAGAGGCTAACACCTTAGGAACAGATCAAGATGAGCGCACCGCCTGGAAACTGGGAAGGGCAATCCACTGATAGGCCTCCACTCTTTAATGGCCAGTACTACTCTTGGTGGAAAAACAGGATGAGAGATCACATCATCGGAGAACATTATCACTGATGGTCCCATGGCTACCATGAAGAAGAATGCTGAAAGAGTAGACGTGCCAAAAACAAGAGTTGACTGTAATGCTGTGGACTTGAGAAAATGGGAAAAGAATGCTAAGGCCAAGAAATGGCTTGTGTGTGGACTCGGTCTAGACGAGTACAGTAGAATTCAAAGTTGTACCACTGCTAAGGAAATCTGGACACTTTGCAAGTGGCTCATGAAGGAACTCCTCAAGTGAAGAGGTCCAGAGGAACACTGTTATATTCTCGATATGAGAATTTTACCATGAAGGAAGGGGAAACCATCCAAGAGATGTATACAAGGTTCACCACACTGACAAAGAACTTAAGTCTCTTGGAAGGGTTATTCTTGAAGAAGACAAAGTTGAGAAGATTTTGACAAGGGTTCTGCCAGTCTCTTGGGAAAGCAAAATCACTACTATTTAGGAATCAAAGAACATTGCCACTCTTAAGTTGGATGAGCTAATTGGAAATCTCACTGCCTATGAACTTAGAAGGCAAACCATGAAGATGGATGTAACCAAGAAGGAAAGGAGCCTGGCATTCAAATTCACTGAAGGTGCTGATCTAGAGGAGGATGAAATGACCATGATCACAAAGGACTTCAAGAAGTACCTAATGAGAGGAAAGGGTCCTTCAAGAAGTGGAAGCTACAGCAAACCAAGGATTCCTGAAAAACAAACCAATGAGGGGTGTTACAAGTGTGGGAAGACTGATCACCACATCAAAAACTGCCCTCAATGGGAAATTGAATGGAAGAAGAAAAGAGCTTAACGAAGGAACATGAAGAAGGAACAGGTTCAACCAAAGAAGAACAAAGGATCAACAAATGTTATGGTTGCTGCCTGGGGAGAAAGCTCAGATGAGGACTCAGAGGGTGAAGATGGAGATGAACAATCACTTATGGCAATTGGAGAATCCGATGAGGAATCTGAGGTAAGTATAATACATCTCAAAGACAAGATTAAATTTTTGTCTAAAGAAAGGCTATCTGAGTTACTCCTGGATTTCATTGATGAATCTGAGGATCTAAACAATGAAAAGGAATAGCTGTCTAAGGAGTGTGTGATTTTAAAAGCTAAGTGCAAAAATCTGGAACTTAGGGCTAGTGAAAGTGAAAGTAAAAATGCTGAGTTAAAGAACCAGGTTCATGAACTTGACACCACTGTCCTAGAGCTTAGATCTGAAAATCTAAAATTGAAATTAGGAACTGGTAAAAGGAAAGTTGATCACACACAACTCACTTTAGAAGAAAATATAGGAAAAATGAAAGATGAGTTGTACAAAAGAGATGAGCAGATAAGAGCCCTTAAAGAAGATCTAAACAAGGTTAAGCACGAGCTAGACATAACCTGTAAATGTAATAGGTCCTCCGATGCACTTTCATGGCTACATGAACACCATAGTAGCAATAAGAGAGGACTTGGCTACGGGACCCCTGCACCTAAGTGGGATCCTAAAAGCAAGTACCTCACACTTCCTGAGAACATAATTTGCACACACTGTGGTAAAACTGGTCACTATAAAAGTGAATGTATTGCAAAATAAAAGGCTAGTCAAAATAATAAAGAATTTGTTCAAGGGAAAAATAGGCTGCCGGGTTGGGCTAAAAAGAATCTGATTCACCCTTTTGCTTACAGAAAGGGACCCAAACTAGTTTGGGTTCCTAAGACTAACCCCTGGTTTTCTTTTGCGGGTCCAAGTGAAGGGGAGCAGCCAAATATGGTACATGGATAGTGGCTGCTCAAAGCATATGACAGGAAGCAAGAACCAGTTCCTTTCACTTGAGGACTTCAAAGGAAGTAATGTCTCCTTTAGAAATGGGAAGAAAGGTGAGATCATTGGGGTTGGAAAGGTAGGTAAGACTGATTCTCACTCTATTGAGAATGTCTACTTGATAGATGGCCTAAAGTACAGTCAAATCAGTGTATCACAATTATGTGATAAAGGTAACTTGGTAGCATTCACCTCTACCAAATATTTTGAGATTAATCTTACCATTGACAAGATTGTTTTGCAGGGAAAAAGAGTAAACAATACATACATTGTAGATTTGTCCACACTTTCAGAAAATGAATTCACTTGCTTAAGTGTCTTGGACAATGATACCCTCATTTGGCACAAGAGACTTGGACATGCAAATCTGAGTCAACTCAACAAATTAGTCTCCAAGGACCTAGTGATAGGGCTGCCTAACATCAAGTTCAAGGAAGACAAAGTTTGTGAGGCTTGTGCAAGGGGGAAGCAGGTAAGATCCTCTTTTAAATGCAAGAAAGTGGTAAGCACCACCAGAACGATGGAACTGGTCCATATGGATCTCTATGGTCCAATGAGAACATTAAGCAGATGTGGTAAAAGATATATGATGGTGCTTGTTGATGATTACTCTAGGTTTATTTGGACATTGTTCTTAACATCTAAAGATGAAGCATTTGACATGTTTACTTCTTTTGTTAGAAAAACTCAGAAACAACTAGGTAATCAACTTGCATCAATTAGGTATGATCATGGAACTGAATTTGAAAATGCTAAGTTTGCTGAATTTTTGCATGCTACATCATAAATAGTTGCATGACTAGACCTCTTGTTAAGAAGATTCCCTATGAGTCACTTAAAGGGAGAAAGCTAAATATATCCCATCTTAGGGCATTTAGATGCAAGTGTTTTGTGCACAATAATGACAAAGACTCCCTAGGTAAGTATGATCCCAAAAGTGATGAGGGAGTATTCTTGGGATATTCTTCACATAGTAAAGCTTATAAGATTACAGTAAAAGAACTATGTGTTTAAAAAAAATTGTATATGTTATTTTTTTAAGACTAACATTCTTTCTGAGAGGCAGGAACAAGATAATGAAGAGATTGGGCTGATAAGAAATTGAAATGGTGAAACCACATTCCATCCTGAAGATGCATCACAGGAAGGAACATGTGATGGAACAGGTCCTTCCACCCAGAGCAACATGACAGGGGGAACTGATCCACAAACCTCAAGGGAACCTGTCCATGAACCAATTCCTCAGTAACAAAACCAGGAAAGAACATCCAAAGAGATTGACACTCTTATTGCAACATCCACGAAATTAGATATAGATGAACCTGGTTCATCTGTTGATCAGAAGTTGTATAGGGGAATGATTGGTTCTCTTTTGTATCTTACTGCTAGCAGACCTGACATTGTTTTCAGTATAGGTCTTTGTGCTCGATTTCAGGCAAATCCAAAGAAGTCCCACTTGATTGCTGTCAAGAAAATATTGAGATACTTGAAAGGCGCCACTGACCTTTGCCTTTGGTATCCAAAATGTAGTAATTTTAACCTAGTGGGATATGCTGACACTGACTATGCAGGTTTCCTTGTTGATAGGAAGAGCACCTCAGGTATGGCACACTTCCTTGGTTCATGTCTTGTGTCATGGGCTACCAAAAAGCAAAGTTCAGTGGCCTTATCTACTGCTGAAGCGGAGTATGTTGCTGTTGCTTCATATTGTGCTCAATTGTTGTGGATCAAACAACAATTATTGAACTTTGGAGTTGATGTTGGTTGCATCCCTATTTTTTGTGATAACACTAGTGCTATTAGTATGACAAAGAACCTGGTTCATCATAAGAGAACTAAGCACATAGATGTTAGGCACCATTTTTGAGGGGCAACTATGAGAAAGGCTTGATCACTGTGGAGTTTTATGCTACTGACAAGCAAATTGCTGACATCTTCATAAAAGCCTTAAGTAGAGATCACTTTGAGAGGAACAGGTTGGAATTAGGGATGATTAAGATAACCTAAAAGGACCAGTTCAAGGTTTAAAAAAAATGAAAAAAAATTGGAAAATTTTGGTTAGAAAGCCTGTAAATTGTGTATAATTAGATTAAATCTTGCTCAGTCTCATACTTTCCATAGTATACTCTTGTGCCATGTGCTAAAATGACTCATTAGTCTCTAATGATATTTTCTCTATATAGGCAAATTTAGACTTACACAAGAGAATTATCAATGAAGAACCTGGTTCATCAAGATAACACGATATGTTTTCTACACTCTGCATAATTTGAAATAAATATATTTGGATCATGAGCAGAGTCCTACCAAATACCAAAGTTCTTTTGAACTTATCCGTTATAAGTGAACCAATTACGTTCAAGACTCTTGACCGTATTAAACTACCTAGATTCCTTTAAGTCTGCTACTCAAGGGGAATAAAGAGGTTCTTCCGAAATTGAACATGTATCTTCTGATGCTAAAGTTTCTCCTGAGGAAATTTCTAAAGTTGCTGCAAATTTGGAGAATAGATTTGTAGGATCTATAGCAGGTGTTGAGACTACAAAATCTGGAGAAGTTGGTGGTAAAAAAAAAAGGAGAGCAAGGGTGCTAGGAGTACTGTAAGGGGAAAGGGGTCAAGAGTGGCTGATTCTTCACCCACTCATGTGAGTTTAACCAAAGATGCAGGTGCAATGGTTGTTTGGGGAGATGGACTTGGTTCATCTACAGAGAAAACCCTCGCAGACCTGCTGAAGAAAGTGACTGAAAGTTATAATCCAGCTACTTAATAGAGTTATCAATGGCACCGAAACTCATATCATTCCCTATGGCTTCATTCTCAAAATTGTGCTTGCACATTTCAATGTACCTATGAAAAAGTGGGAGGTTAGTACAAGCATGGATCATTTTTGGGTTAATACTCTGCTTGCTTGCGATTATGAAGTCAATGTCACCCTTAAAGAACCTAGTTCATCCAAAAAGGTACCAGTGAATAGCAAGGTCAAAGCCTTGATGCAAGAAAGTGGGGCTAAGGATGCTGAGATTGAAAAGCTGAAGAAGAGGTTGGTTGAGGTGGAGACTAAGAGAGATGCTCTCAGAACTGAGCTGGCAAGAGAAAAAGAGAAGAATGATGGCATTCTTTAAGGTATGCTGAAATTCCTCCAAGTCAAAAACCAAGCACCTAGTTCTTCCAAGCCTTAAATCCCAGCCTATAGTAGATCAACTGGTGACCCAACTCGGGACTTTTTGTTTCTTTTGCTCATGTTTTCAGTATTTTTATTTCTTCTTATGCTTTGTGGTAGAATCTTATCAATCATCAATGAAATTCGCTATTTTTGCTCTAACTGTTTGTTTATATTTCTTTGGTGGTTAAAATTCATAGCTTGATCTATGATGATTAATCCATGTTTGCATTTGAAGTAGCCCCGGTGGCCATGAGTAAGCTTTAAAATCTAGTTATCTCACATTTTTTATGCAACTTTTCGATGATGCCAAAAGGGAAAAAAAGATTGTGCTTTAAAAAAGTGATGTTTAGACTTTGAACAGTGATGTTTATAACCTAATGTACATGGTCCTTGATGATAAGTGATAAAACATCATTTCTTTATCTGTATAGTCAACATCATAGATTTCAGTGTTTGGATTTTGAGAATGAAACACAGGCTGATTGTAACCTTCGAATTGCCTGTTATCTAGAATAGGTTGAGGTAGTTTAGTCAGGATATAGAAGGTGAAGATGCATTAGTTTTCTTGAAGGGAAACAAATCTTCCCTGAAAGTAACATCTCTGCTTACAAAGAATGAATGGCTAGATAGATCATATAAGATATAACCCTTTTACACCTCTGAGTAGCCCATTCACACTGCAGGCTTGGACCTTGATTTCAGTTTGTCAGTTTCTTATATGATCTTGGCATAACACTGGCAGCCTAGTATTCTTAAATGATTGAGTGAAGGTTTCCTTTTGTACAACTTTTCATAAGGTGAAACACCTACAACTGATGAAAGCATCCTGTTAATTATATATATAGCTGCTAGACCACAGTGACCCCAGAATTTGATGGGGATATTAGCTTGAAATCTGATAGCTCTAGTAACCTCTAAGATGTGTCTATGCTTTCTGTCAGCTACTCCATTTTGCTGAGGAGTATAGACACAAGTCCTCTGATGTATAATTCCTAATTTCTTGAACATATCACTGCAAATAGTATTGATAAATTTTGTGCCATTGTCTGTTCTGATTGCCTTAACTATTTTGTTGAATTGTATTTGAACAAAACTCAAAAAATACTGAATGACAACACACACATCAAATTTCAATTTTAACAAGCAGATCCATGTCATTTTGGAGAAGTCATCAACTATAGTCAAGAAAAATCTATTTCTATATAAAGTAGGAATCTTGTATGGTCCCCAAATATCCATATGAACCAGATCAAAACACTCAGTTCTTTTAATACTACTTGCTGGAAAAGGTAATCTGGTTTGTTTTGCACAAGGGCAGACATTACATTTATTTATTACTTCTGCTATAGACTCAGCTTTATTCTGAAGCATTTTCCTAAGAACAGTTATAGACACATGGCCAAATCTTATATGCCATAGGTTTATATCTTCAGCAGTAAACACTTCCTTGACTAGTAGACTGAGATTCATATCCTTGTTAGCAAGCTGACTCAGTAGTATGTATAGTCCATCTCTTTCTTTACCAATCTCCTTCATCCTCCCATTGAAGAGATCCTGAAATATACAAAAATAAGGATAGAAAGCTAACTCTTTAGTCATCTTTGAAACAGACATTAGATTAAACTTAAACTGAGGCAGATGAAAAACATTTTGAAGTGTACTCCTAGCTGAAATTGAGCTAGTTCCCGTGTGGGTAACGTGAGACACTTCACTATTGGGTAGACACACCCTCTTAGGATTAGTGTTCTTAACAATGAAATTTTAATTTAGCATTTCAATATCAGACACCATATGATTAGTTGCACCAATATTAATGATCCACCCTTTTGGGCAGTTGGAGACTAACAAAACAATACTCTTACCTGCTATATTTGCTACAAAGGTATTGTTGCAGCTTCCAGTGTTAGTTTTGTTTAGAATTTGTAATATTTATTCATATTGATCTTTTGTGAAGGCTCCTATCTGAGGCATTGACTGTTAGTTATCAACATGTCCCAATTTCTGATAAGTGTTAGACATATGTGTTTGTGCTTGTTGATATGTTCCCATCGAGTTCACAGTAGGCTGATTATTTGTTACTTCTGCAAGAACATTATAGGCTGCGGATCCTCCTGTTCCAATATTTCCTTTCTTCTTGAACTTGAAATCCGGAGGATAGCCAACTATCTTGAAACAGTTTTCCTTGCTATGACCTTTGAGTTTACAAAATTCACATTTAATATTATAGTTCTTCTTATACCTCTGATTTCCCATATTTCTTGTGTACATTTCTACATCATAATTTCCTGTAGTGATTGCTGGATTTGCACCTAATATCCCAGATGTGGCAGCTATTGTCTTTTGACTTTCATCACTTATGATCATTGAATATGCTTGATTGACAGTTGGAAGAGGGCTTCTCATGATAATCTGACTCCTAGCTTGAGAGTATGATTCATTAAGACCCATGAGAAATTGATATACTTTTAATTTTTGCAGATACAACACAAAGTCTCTAGACCTTGGGCAGTCACATCCAGGAAGTGATATTAATGCCTCAAATCTTCCCACATATCCTTCAATTTTGAGTAATATACTGATACAAAAGAAGTACCTTGGGCCCCAGTAGCTATTTCTTTGTACAAATTGAATGTTCTTGAGCCATCTACTTTATAAAATCTTTCATATAGATCATCCCAAACAGACTGTGCGTTAAACGCGTACATTATACCACCAAGAAGACTGCTATTCACAGAATTCATGATCCAAGACAACACAATAACTTTTGCTCTTTCCTAATGATTCTACATAGTTGCAGAAAAGTTTTCTTTCTTACAAGAACCATCTACCATCCCTAATTTGTTCCTTTCTAACAGAGCTACACGCATAGATCGATACCAAACTGAATAATTTTCGATACCTGTTAGTTGAAAGGAAATGATCTGTATTCCACTCACATCCAAGGGATGAAGGAACATAGGATGATTATAATCCATAACAGTCGGTTGAGTTGAAGTTCAAGTGGTTTGACTCAAATGAGCGACATCATCTTGTTCATTGTTTAAACTCATCTCTACAGGTCTTGAATTTGTCGATACAAATAAGAAATTACAGAAACTGAATTCGAATTGCGGAAACAGAATTGGATCAATTCAAAGCTGAATTATCTTGCTTTGATTGCTCTGATACCATACTAAAATTAAAAGATGAAATTAAGAATAAGAGAATCAGAGAATGAAGAAAAGAGGAGAAGTAAGAGCAGCTTGATAGAGAGAAGTTAGAGAGAGAAAGAAAGTATCTTCATTATCAAAAAGTTGATCAGATATGGCGTATACATGTATATTTATATTAGTGAGCTAGATTATGCTAAGTAGGACTAACTACCTAACTAACTTAATCCCTGACAGTTAACAGAATAATTAACTTATGGTAAAATTACTAAAGTGTCCTTATTAGTTAAGTGACATTTTCCTCAACATAGTTCAACAATAACGAAAGAAAAATATGTGGTGGTTATAAAATAAAATGTCTGGTTAATTATTAAACTAGTACTTACTTTTTTTTTTTGGCGCAAGCTTTGTAAAAATTTCATAGGCTTTCAATTTGGTCGCCCCTTTTAACTTGTACCATATCCTTTTTAAAAAGAAAAGTTTAAATAATACTCAAAGTACAGACAGCTTCATACCTTCTTCCCCTTCTCCTCCTCCTCCTCCTCCTCCTCCTTCTTCTTCTTATGATGATGATGATGATGATGATGATGATGATGATGATGTGGCTCTTTGGTACTGTTTAAGATTTCTTCTTCTTCTTCTTCTTAGTTGCAAAATGAATTTGCTAGATTTGTTGCTGTTTTGACAAATTGATGATTGAAATTTGTTGAGCTCATTTGGACTAGATTTGTGTGTTGAATCGTGTGTTGGATTATTTAAGTTCGAAGAACAAATTTCTGTTTCAAGTCAATTTGCACTTCACATAAAAAGTTTTAAAAGTGTATGCAAAAGTTAGCTGCACGTCAGACCAATTAAGTCTTAAATGCATTTTAAGTATAATTTTTGCACATCAAACTAAAAAAAATATCAAAAACATTTACCGCACTTAAGACAAAAGTCTAAAACTATCTTAAGTTTGCAACTTCAGACATGATCCTAAAGTGAGTAAACTTGTAAATGTTTATTCAATACGAGTATAACTTTAATGGTATCCCTAAAATTGAGTATATCCAAAAAAAAAAAAAAAAAAAAACCACCCACCCACGCCCACCAAGCTTTTGTTCCCGATTTTTGCCGTAAGTCCAGCCCTCCCGCCCAAACCACCCACTCCCCAGAAAAAAAGAAAAATCCTTTGATGCACATACAACGATTTGGATTCTTTTTGTAACAGTCACTCTGCCTTCTCTGTGACAAATTTTTAATTGCCTTCTTCTGCTTCATCGAAGTATGTTTTTGCCTTCCCGGCTTAACTAATCCCCGCAATAGCAGCCTGGTTTTCCTTCTTCTGCTTTTTTCCATGCATAAGTAAGGTATTGATATACGTTCTATGTGTCTCGCTGATGGAATTTGATTGCATCTTGTTGCGGATCTTGTTGATGTTTTGCTTTTTGATGTTTTAATTAGATGCATTTTCAGCATTTTTAATTGGATTTATGAGCTTAGAATCTCAAATTGGCTATTGAGACAATAGAATTGAACGATTGAGGCTTCAATTGCGATTTCCTTGTTTGCTTTGACTTGAAAATAGGTTCATGTTTGTAGTTCTGGCCGAAACCCTAACTTAAAGTCACAAAAATTTAAGCTCGTTGTTGCTAACCATTTATGCTAATTCAAGAATTATCCGGTGCTTCTTTTATTTTAAGAATTTTGAGCCTCTGAGTTTTTTCAATTGGTAATGCGGTTAAGCAGGAATGGTTAAATTGATTTTGGATTTCGGAATTCAGGATTAATATGTACTGATTATATGCCATTTCCTGAATTTAAAGTCTGTTATGTTATTTTGTCAATTGTATTTCCTTGTTTGCTTTGACTTGAAATCAACTCAACTTACAGACACTGAAGCTCGTTGTTGCTGACCATTTAGGATTCAAGAATTGTCGAGAACTTCTTTTATTTTAAAAGTATTGAGACTGTGAGTCTTTTCAATTGGTAATAATGTGGTTGAGTAGGAATGGTTAAATTGATTTCGAATGTCAGAATTTAGGATTAAGTACCGATTATTGTGATTTCCTGAATTTATCTGTTATTTTGTCGATGTTTGATTTTAAATTTGATTCCCACTCCATTGTTCTTGCTTGCTTGAGTAGAAATATTAAGTTTATGTTATCAGGTAACTGTTAACAAAGAACATCCACTTAGTGTAGTCACACAAGTGGGTCTGGGGAGGGTAGCGAGTACACAGCCTTACCCCTACCATTATGCAGGTAGGGAGAGACAAATAAAGAAAACTATACTTAGAAAAACGAAAGACCCACAAAGAGATACAGTCTCATTAATCTTCTGTGGACAAGGCTATGTTAATAATTGGAAGTATACATTTCCATCTTTTCTTCTTATGCCAGTAGTATTGCTGAATTAAAACAAAAACAAAAACATAAAAAAAGAGGGAAAAAAGAGGGCATGGCTGCTTTCGGTAAAATATTTAAGCACGCCACTGCCTATGAACACAAGAACTCTAAATTCTTTTCTTGCGTTTGCTTTATGAGAACTGAGTGGGGCTTGAGAATGTCTGCCCGAATTGCCAATTGGCTGGAACGATATTTAGGAATGTTTTTGTGACACCATCTGTTGCAGTGACCCTGAAGGACAGGGATTGTCCATTGAGATAAGCAGTGGACTGAAAATTGGCTCCCCAGTTGTTAGACATTGTCATCCAGTTTGTTCTTGAGCCTTTGATTTGAACTGATCGAACAGATCCAGCCCCTCCTACATTGCTTACCAATACTAGCTCAAAATAGTCCCTTCCATTGATTGTGAATCTAACTCCACCATGCTTCTTGCAAGGAACCCTGCTCCACAAAACAAGAAACACACACTTTGTCAAACTTAGCTACTTCCTTAATAGCTTTATATTAAATGCCAAGAATCTTTTCCATAGTTGAGCTAATAAGTTACTTATTTAAGTCATTGAATGAGCAAGTAACTTAACTTGTATATACAGAGAGTAGAAATAGAACTTTATTTGTAGCTGGTACATGCCTGATTTCTAGGTTACTATTCCACCTTTATGGACAGTTACATGTATATGTGATTTGATACTGTAGAAATTCTAGTAGACTGTCCGTGTATAGAAATTAGTCTCATTTAGTACTGTTATTGTTCAAGCAAGAACCTTAAATCCAAGCAAAACTATTATCGATTGAAAGCTTTACTCTACCTTTGGTAGATTACAGGGACAATGCCACCTCTGTAAATGGCAATCTTTTCCCAAGCAGGTTGTGCCATATCGAAATGTTGTCGCGGGGGGTTACACCAACCTCCATTGTCGCTAGGAAGGGCATAATTTGGTGGGCAAAAGTTTGTAGCAGTAATGGTAACAGATACTCCTTTCTTGCACCATCGTGGTTCTGCTTTGTAATCACAGATGATCTTGTAGCATTGCCCACAAGATCCTCCACTGTTGAACAGGGCAGTGCTCAATGCAGCACTTCTAGTTCCATACCCTGTTGTATATAAGTTGCCGTATCCACAAGCACCCCCTGTTGCACGTTAAACAAATTAAAACATTAGTTAATAGTTATAAATATCGCAGTCACTTAACCCTGTGCAAAGTATAAGTCCATCTCAAGTCTGAATTAAAGGTATAGTTGCTTTAATATGATGGCTGACACAAAAATAGTCAAACTATATATTCATACTTTGGACCCCAACTAGTTTGGGAGTATATCATACATAGTTGATATAATATGACAAAAGTTCAGTAGCACGTAGGTGGCAAAAAGGTTAAAAGAAAATAGTTATCCATTCATATTATCCATCAAAAAATGGGTCAGATAATGAACCATTTATAAACGGGTCGAATATGGATAATGAACCATATTATCCACTTAGAAAATGGTTAACCAAATGGATAACCAATGGATAACTAATGTATTTAACTTTTACATTTGTAAAGCCTCAAATACGGGTTGAGTTGGATAATTTATCCGTTTTTTTAAATTACCCGTTTTGACCCGCTCATATCCGACCCGACCCGTCCTTTTGCCACCCCTAGACTAGTATGTAAGTTTGTTTGGAAAATGGAACTTACCCATTGTGCCAGAAGCATCAGCCCCACCATAAAAAGTGGCATGAGCTCTCGTCCATCCAGAAGCTGTGAAAGCGTTTGCATTGAAGAAAAAGCTAACAAAACCTATTATGAAACCCAGTGCAAGAATGCCACATTTGGCCATTTCTTTTAGCAGAAGAAGAAAATGATATTGGTGGATGAATATTGAGGAATTGGAATTGGGATGAATCCTTAATGTAATGGGTACTTACCAAGAAATGTAGCTGCTACTTAAATAGGCCCTTCTCAGTTTGTCTAATGCAACAACCTCACATGCAATCACTACAAGTGGGGGTGAGGGGGCTTGGAGAAAAACAATTTTTATATGGAAATTGAATTCTCTCGGCTACAAATTAATCTGTGTACAGTCAGAATCTCAATCAATTATTCCCACGTTCGTCACCTTTCCCTCAAAAGTCCACATTGTTTTCCCAACAGATAAGCCGTGAATCGTTCAATATATCATCTCAATTCTATTATGAAACAAAAGACTAGCATCTCACTTGCGACATAAAATATAATTTTTGCCTTGAATTTGTATGCAAACTCACATGCCTTTGCTTTGACATTACATTCTTTATTCCCATCATTTTCATGTATTAGCACATGCATGTTGGTGAATTCTTTTTTACTTGTCTTCCAAGTCTAATAATACTATGTGCTCATTCTTTTCTCTATCAGATATGACTTATACCTTAGCAACAAAGATTTCATAGTTTCCGGAGAAAGTTAAGTGTACGGAATCGGTCTCACATGTTGTACCGCGGTAATGTTCTTGGGAAACTTACCACCTTAATTACTTTAATTTCCTTTGTTAGGCATGCACGTATGCAGGGGCGGAGCTAGGTGTGCAAAAAGGGTTCAGCCGAATTCCCTTTGTCGAAAATTACACTATATATATGTTACTTGTTATTACACTGTATTTGTAAAATAAATTCTGGAAATATAAATGAATATAAACAGTAATGAATATAAACAGAAATGACATAAACCAATTCGAGCCCACTGAATTCACAGTGTTNTCCGTAGATTTGTGTCCAGTTTTCCCACAGTTGTAGCAGTTTCCACTGAACCGCTTCTTGCTTGGGTTGTATTTCGGTCCAGAAGCCTTCTTTCTCTTTTTGTTCTCTTCAACAATATTTGCTCCCATTATTGTTGAATTTCCACGGCCTCTCTTTTCCGCAGCTTTGTTGTCCTCTTCGATTCTCAACCGAACAATGAGATCTTCAAGGGACATCTCCTTGCGTTTGTGTTTCAAGTAGTTTTTGAAGTCCTTCCACAAAGGAGGCAACTTCTCAATCATCGCTGCTACTTGAAATGCTTCATTGATAACAAGACCTTCAATGAAATTTCTATTAGTAAAAATACTAAGATTACTACTTTCAACATCAATATTAAATTGAGTTATACCTTCAGCAAGGAGATCGTGAATAATCACTTGCAATTCCTGGACTTGGGTAATAACAGACTTGCTATCTGCCATTTTGTAGTCCAAAAACTTTGCAGCAACAAACTTTTTCAACCCGGCATCTTCGGTTTTGTATTTCTTTTCAAGCGCAGTCCACAGTTCCTTTGACGTTTCCACGCCACTGTAGACGTTATACAAACCATCCTCCAGCCCGCTTAGAATATAATTCTTGCACAAAAAATCTGAATGCTTCCATGCCTCAATTACGAGAAAGCGTTCAGTTTCTGGAGTTTCATCGGACAACACAGGAACATCTTCCTTGATGAACTTCTGGAGACTTAGAGTAGTCAGATAGAAGAACATCTTTTGCTGCCAGCGCTTGAAATCAATCCCGGAAAATTTTCCGGGTTTCTCCGCCGGTGCCAATGCTGCCGGTGTCGTTCGGCTTGTTGACGCATTGGCAGTCACCATTGGAACCGCTTGGTTCTCATTCTCATTAGTCATTTCTGTAAAAGAATGACACAAACGTTAAAATCACGTAGATTTTAATAGAGTACAAAACCACAAAGGTTTTACTCTTCCAGAAACAGTAAGTACAAATACAGAAAATAAATTATTAAATTTCTTAAGCTTGTTACTTGTTATTACACTGTATTTGTAAAATAAATTCTGGAAATATAAATGAATATAAACAGTAATGAATATAAACAGAAATGACATAAACCAATTCGAGCCCACTGAATTCACAGTGTTTCCTTAAGGAATTTAATCCCCTCCTATTACCCAAGGTTATGGATTATTTCCTCCCAGGATAGAACGAATTACACACTGGTGTAGTGGTACTTCAAACCCCAGTGTTTCAGCGAACACAAAGTTCGGTAGCAAATCACACTTACTTTTTGCTTTGTTTTGATGCTAAAAGTATGCAGAAGAAGGAGAGGAAACTCAGAAAATTGTAGTTAAAATTCTGAGCAGAATAGTGTTGTATTTATAGCCAAAGTTGGGTCTCTTCAGAATGGCTGTTTATGCAAAACGCCCACAACATAAATGCCATTACATAAATGGCCATTTACTCAATAATAAAGAGGGAAAATAAAGAGGGAAAATTGAAGAGGGTAGTTACTTTTCTGTTACCAAAACAGAAAAACGGATTGNCAACTCAGTGAGTAATAAAAATAAATGAAGACTGAGTAGTATGAAACCACGTAAAGCACAACATTAAGCTATAAGAGGCCTAACAAAATCAGTGAATATAGATAAGCAGTGAAAATCTCATAACACCTTTTAAAAACCCAACAATATATATATATATATATATATATATATATATATATATATATATATATATATATATATATATATATATATTAGATGGTGAATCCCCTTAGTTTTTTCGCATTTATTTATTTATTTATTATTATTATTTTTTTTTTGTAAATTCCCTTGGTGAAATTTTTGCTTCAGCCACTGCACGTAGGACCAAAAAGATTAAGCATGTTGGATGTTTGAATGACAAGAAAAAGGTCCCAAGTCCTAGGTTCAGAATTCATTCTAGTGTTTGGATTCGAATCGTTATGGCCATTTGGGCTACAAAATTAATTTTTACTAAACTCAGAAATAGTTTTCATACTTTAAAGAATGAGGGCTTTGAAGTATGAAGAGATAAATATTAGAGTATTTAGAACCAGAGGCAGAATAAGGATTTTGAGTTTATTGTTTCTAGTATCTAGAAAAGATAACTTATAGTTATCTATACATATTAAGTGGATATTTTAATACAAATATAAAGTCTGGATCAAAGTTACTGGTTGAACAGTAGCTCCGCCCCTGCCCCTGTTTAAAACTATGTAATGGTATAGTTCCAGTACGGAGAGTTTAGAACTATACAGAAAAGTACGGCTCTCAGCATAAAGCTTTCTGGGAAATGACGTTGCCCGATATGTAACTCCATTTATCATAGCCAAAACAAACAAAAAGAAAAGTAAATTTTATCAGATTCATTAATCAAAGTGGTGAATTTTATTATTTAGTCTTAATTGGTTGGCTGATAATATTCGCTCATGATTAATTCCATGTTGTTTCCTTGAATCACGGCGTATGTAGATAAACAAAAAGAGAGGTGACTTATCATTTGATCTTCAGATTTTAGTAATTGAAATAATAGCATCCTCAAACAAGTACAGAATGTGTACGTACGAACTTCAGAATTCACGAAACTGGCCATGTGCTTATCCTCCCCACCGTCAACCAAAAGCGCCAAGTTTATTCAAAAGTCTACTCTTAGAAATTCCTTAGGGATTATATTCTTGATTAATGCTGAGCTAACTACAGCGCAAAACCGTACTCTTTTTAGGGAGTTTTTCTTATATATACTATAGTAGGAACTTATTAATTTATTTTCTCTAGGTTTTGTAGTTTTCAAGAAGTATCTAGGTTTTTCTTACAAATTATATACATTCCCCCTTAAAAGGCTCTCATCCCATTATTAATACCTTGAATTAAGGGATTCAATTATATCCTTTCCCTTTTTCACACTTCTCCTCATTTCATGCATCCTAATTTTTTCAGTACGCGGATCTCATCTTCTCTCTCTTCGATAGTTGCAAGTCTTCAACAAAAAGATGGTAATTTTGCTTCAGTTGTTGAATGGTTTTGGTTGGAACCTTCAAATACTACTACATATTTTATGTTTCTATTATCCTTATAATGTTAGAAAGTTATCCCTAATCTAACAAATCTAATAACCCAAATCTGCTTTCCATAATAGCAACCAAAAAATAAAAATATCTTTGCAATAAGAAATCTATACACACGGCATAGAATGTCATGTGATGACAAAAAAATTCAGTTGCCAAAAGTTTCTTCAACAATTCAAAAATCGTTGAACTCTAGCAAAACTATTACTAATAGGATAATGGCTCATACACAATTCAAATGTAAAATTGGTCACAAACTTACAATTGCTCATCACCGTATACAATTATCATACATTTGTAATATAATTTATGCAACACTTATTATAGAAATACAAATATGATACAATCGTGATACAATTCTAATCTTCATCTTCTTCAAGTTTCAATCATAATTATAAACTTAAACTGATACAATATTGTATTATAATTGTATTCGTATTGTATCCGGTATTATTTTATCTATTGATGTATCAGACAAGTTAAATACAATTTTGATACAATTGTGATACAATTATGAAACAAATCTGATACAATTATCATACAAACGTGATACAATTCAGGAACTTCTTCATCGAGTTTCAATATGAAATTTTACCTAAAAACAACTCTAAACTTAACCAATCTCTCTCAAAATTGAAATATAAACTCCAAGTTATATTCTCAATTATTTGCTAGAACACCCAATCCAAACAATTCACAAATTCGTAAAACCCAAATGTTGAATTCAAAGCTGTGAAGCTTTTTAATGGTTGTCAATGGAGATCTCTTTGCTACTGCAATTTTGGAGATAATATCGAAGAATTTTTGTGAATAGGATGAGATTTGGGTTGATTTGTATGGAAGAGAAAAATATTCAAAATCTTTTTGAAAATGGGATGAAAATATGATTTTAGGGGCTTTGTATAACTGATATACATGAGAGTGAGAAGGGGCTGACGTGGGGGAGGGGGAAGGGAGGGTTGTATCAGTTACTCCTAATTTTAAGGATGCTCTCTTTATTAAGGTTTTGTATATAAATAGTAAATATAAATAGAGAATATAATTTTAAGGAACCTAAAGAAAAATGGTAAATAAATTTCTATTATAGTATAACTAGGTAAATTTTCCCTCTTTTTATGACTACTTGTTGCCTCTTAATAAATCTAAATCATTCAAATTTTTTATGTAGATTTAAAATCATTAAGACGGTAGTTTGGATATATACTTCCGCAACAAACCTAGACGTTTTAGTCAAAATTATTCTTTATGTTTGGGGTAGACCCAACTTTGTCCTTTAAATTTGGGAAAAAGATACGAGTACCTATAAAAGTGAAACTATTTACCCTGCTCTACCCAAAAAAGAATTTTACCCACTAAATAATTATAATCCCCTACCCATTTAATAAACAAATGGGTATCTCAAAATAACTACCCCACGCTAATGCCCTACCTATAAAAAAGCAAAAACTGCTCAAAATTTCATAAAATAAGCGTACAAAATTGAGATTTCCACCGGCATCTGTTGAAGATTCGAAGACCGCCACCCTAATTTGAAGATCGGAAGTGTGAAAAAACAGAGCGAAGATGCTGATTTCTCTTTACAATTCGAATTTTTCTCCTTAAATTTGAGAAGTAGCTGATTTGACTTTGGAAGATGCTAAAACTTTTGATGCTAAAACTTTTGATGCTCAAACTCGCATCTTATTTTTCCGATTTTGATTTCGCTGGCAGATCAGAATGTCAAAAATTATAAGTATTACAGAAGTTTAGCGCTCAAACTTCTGAATTTTTAGCTGAAAATTCTATTCTCAGTTTGGAGATCTGGAGATCTAGAGGTTTGAATCATAACAACTGATTTGATTTCGAAAAATCTTTTGTTGAAATTCAATATTTGACATCAACACTGTTGAAATTTGCATTGTCGAGATTCAATTTTGGACATAAAAGTAGTTATAACTTCAGAATCATGAAAAATATATCAATTCTGCTCCAGCATAGTGGAGAATGGGGTGATAATTATAATTTCATAAACTTTCATGTTGATGCAATTCTAATAAAGACCTGTTGGAAATTTGAACAACTTCTCAGAGAAATTATAAAGCAACTGCAAAAGGACAGTAACACAATAGTTATTCAATACGTTATTACTCAAGGGTATACACCAATTACAATTTGCAGCAATATGAATGTTAGTGTTTACATGGAATTAAAAAAAATCAAGTGCAGGGATGACAACAATTCCACTGTGTGTGTCGTTTGCTAAAAATACTATAGTTGCAAGCACCTCCAGTTTCGATGTTGCTACAATTTCATCAGAAATTGCACCATTTGAAAGCAGTGATATGATTAGTACGTTTGATGTGCAAGAAGGAGATGACACCAGTATAGAACTTGATGATGCAAACATCATAACTGATCAATTTCATTAAAAATTGAAAAATGACAAATTTACAAAGACAAGAACCTGCTGGCTCTCATTATGAAACAGTATGCCGTTAGAGAAAAATGTCAATATTGGGTTAATAAATCATGCCCAAGAAGGTTCGTCTGCATTTTTTCAAGTAAAAAACTATGCGATACCTATATAGTATATAAGTATGCTAAATCAGTATATTATGCGAGTATAGAATTGTACTGGTTTGTCTGTGTTTTTATCAGTAAAAGATGATACTGTTATAGTATATAAGTATGCTACATCAGTATACTATGCGAGTATATAATTGTACTGGTTTTTGTTTGTTATTATCAGTAAAACATAATACCAATATAGTATATATGTATGCTAAATCAGTATAGTATACAACTATAGAATTGTGCTGGTTTGTCTGTGTTTTTTATCAGTAAAAGATGATACTGGTATATTATATAAGTATGCTATATCAGTATACTATGCGAGTATATAATTATACTGGTTTGTGTTTGTTATTATCAGTAAAGCATAATACCAACATAGTATATATGTATGCTAAATCAGTATACTATGTGATTATAGAATTGTGCTGGTTTGTCTATGTTTTTTATCAGCCAAAAATATGATACTGATATAGTATATAGGTATGCTATATGAGTATACTATGTGAGTATATAATTGTACGGATTTTTGTGTGTGTTTTTTATCAATAAAACATGATACATAACTGTATTTGTATTATAAACAGGTATACCCTTGAATGCGTGGACGAAAGATGCACTTGGAGACTTAAAGCATCATGCCTGCAATCATCAAATCTTTTCAAAGTGACGGATTTTAATTCTGTCCACAGTTGTTTAAATGATAAGAGATTTTGTTCAAAAAAGCAAGTTGTCTCAGCTTTTGTTGCAACTGTGGTACAAGATAAACTTGTTGACCCGAAAACTATATATACACCAACAGATATCCAGAGAGACATCCAAAAAGCATATGGTATGGACTTCAGCTATATGCAAGCATGGAGATCAAAAGAAAAAGCAATGCAATTATTGAGAGGAACACCAAGTGAGTCATACAAGAAAATACCAACATATCTTTATATGTTAGAGTACGCTAACCCAGGATCAGTGACACGATTGCACAACGAAGGAGATGGGAGCTTCTTGTATGCATTCATAGCTATATATGCATTGGTTAGAGGATGGATCTATTGTAGGCCAACAATTGTAGTTGATGGAAGTTTTTTAAAGTCAACATATAGAGGGACCATACTCACGGCTTCCACGCAAGACGCAGAGGGTAAGAAAAAAAGTTATTTGAGAATTAGTATCGAATAACTGATGTACTTTACTATTTTATTACATTCAGTTATAGAAACAAAAAAGATTTTCAAGTATTATATGATACCAACATGGTATACGAGTATACCAACAGAGTTTATAATTATTTTGCTACATACCTGCACCTACCTATGACTATACTACTATATGAAATGCTAAATTAATATTGTGTGTTCTAATTGATATTTTTTCCTTTGGTTTTACAGGACAAATTATACCCCTCATATATGCAATTATTGATTCGGGAAACGATGAATCGTGGGAGTGGTTCTTCGTGCAGTTCAGAGAAACCTATAGACAAAGAGAGGAATGTGCATTGTATCAGACGGTCATGATGGTATATGGAGAGCAACTTCAATTGTCTATCCAGAAGTCCCTCATTATGCATGTATGTTCCATCTGTGGAACAACATAAAGACAAATTCAGAAAGAGCCAAAAACAAATCAAAGAAGTATACTTTGCGTTAGCAAGAGCATACACTGTTGAAGAATTCAACAAGCATATGGCAGAGTTAGAAGCTATTGATGGTAGAGTGAAAACATACCTGATGGATATTGGATATGATAAATCGTCTCGGGCGCATTCCAAGGCAAATAGAACCATGACCATGACATCGAATATTGTAGAATCAGTAAATGCAGCAAACAAGCATGCAAGAGGCCTATCAGTTGTGAATTTGCTTGACTTTATGACAACATTGATTCAGAAATGGAATTACACCAATCGAAAGGATGTCGTGGAATCATTTATCAAGATTGGTGTGAAGTATGAAAAAATATTGGCAGATAATACTATCTTATCACAGACGATGACGGTATGCATTTTCAGAATCATAAAAACACTGCATGTACTGTAATTTTACTTCTGTACCTTAGAGATTTCACTAAACAACTGAATATTGTTATTAAAAAAAATACTATTACTTCATATAGCTAATGACTTTTCTTAATTAAAATTATATTAGGTGTTGTCATCAACTCAATTCTTACATTCAGTAATTGATGGCCAAACAAGAAATGTGGTGCGCCTACATGAAAAAAACTACACTTGTGGAAGGTTTCAGCTAGACGATATTCCATGTCCACATGAAATGGCAGTTATACAAAAATTTCATATGGATTCATACAAGTATTGCTCGGATTACTACAACATAGACTACTTGTTGAAAACATATGAGATACCAGTAAATCCTTTGCCTGATGAAACAATGTGGCAAATTCCAGAACATGTCTCTTCGCAGGTGGTACTGCTACCAAAAGGAAAAATCAAACCAGGAAGACCTAAAAAGAAGAGAGGCATAGGAGGCTGGGAAGAAAATACAGTTGCATGTGCACTATGCGGGGAAAAAGGACACAATCGGAGAACATGCCGAAATATTCCAAGAGAGATTGATATAATGCTTCAATATTTTTATAGAACTCATATATCGTAGAATCATATTTTTTGAATTGCAAAGAAATAAAATGCATGTCTTGCACTAGACATATATTTGGTATGGTGATTCTTTGCCAAATTACTTTTTGGCAAAAAATTTATAGGCTACTTGTGTTTTCAATATGAATCTGTTTATTTTTTATTTTAGTATATAAAAGTGGGATGCATTTACATCTAGTTTCTGCAGGAAAAAGGTGCTAAAATATAAATGTGATACCCAAGTGGTATATCTGTATACCTTATTGGTATCAAAATATGTGTAGAAACAGAAGTGGTGCCCCAAATGCAACATTTGTACATACATTGTTAACAAAATGGGCACGCTTTGCAGCTTATGTCAGTATTGAAATATAACAAATTAGAAGCCATTTACATGCAGTTATTGTACATCATCGGTTACTTAAATACAAGGTGATACCCAAATGGTATATTTGTATACCTTATTGGTATATAATTGTATTGCACTAATATGGCTAAACCAAAATATGTGCAGAAATACAAATGGTGCACCAGAAAATACAACATTTGTAAATACTTCCTCAACAAAATTGGCACACTTTGCAACTCATGTCAGTATTTACATCTAGTTGCTGCAGGAAAAAGGTACTCAAATACAACGTGATACCCAAATGGTATATCAGTATACCTGATTGGTATATAGTTCTACTGTACTAATATACCTGAACCAAAATCTTTGCAGAATACAATTGGTGCAGCAATGCAAATTATGCACAGATTTTCTTAGATTCAACTACAACTAACAACTATAAATTCAAAATCAGTTCACTCTCTAAAAATATTTCTTCTCATTCAAATAAATGCTCGCCCTCTTATTCAACAAAATAACAACATAGTTCCTCTTTTCGAACGTCGTAACTCCCTTAAAAATACACCTCCAAAAACAACTCCTGCTGGTGTCTTACAACGAACTAACAATGCTCCTCCTACTACAAATGGCAGTAGGAGTAGGAACTAACAGTGCTGCTGTAACAACCATGTTCTGCACTAATGGCTCGACTACAAGTGCTAACAAAATTCTGTCTCCGAAAGGCACCCCTAATAAACCAACAACTTTATGGAAAGAAGCCTAAGAAAAGCCTAATAAAACAAACTGAAGATAGATTCCAACATTAAATAGTTATAGCAACATATAGTACTATTAAAATTGTATTCCAAGTAAACACTTTTAAAAGCTAGCATTTTTACAATCTAATAATGCAAAATACCATACTTCACCAAAAACTATTAAAATCCTGCAAAGTTTTCATGCTACGATTAACTAAAACCAAAAAGGGACCTATACTACTTCTTGCCTTTCTTTCCACGAGTCTTTTTTGTTGCTACTGGAGCCTCAGATTCACTTGAATCGCCATGCAACTGCTTGTTCCTCCCATAATGCCACAACAGTATACCAAACCTAGCTCGAAGACCATCCACATCAAAATTGACAATAGGGATTGGAAGATCTTCAATAATGTACTCAGCAAAGCATGCAACATATACTCTACAATCTCTGAAATAAAACAAATGAACAGAATATAAAAATCGATTAGTAGTGAAAAATATTAATATGAATGAGGACAACAAAGTTAAAAAAAAAGTAACTATTCTTACGAATTTTGCTGTGTAGGCAGATTTGTAATCAGTTCAATCTCAAAAGGATCAGTCAACTCCTTTCCCATGTGCAGACCATTTTGTACTACAATGTCACTTCTTTGGTTATGAAATTCAATGCTAACTAGAAACAGGGGGATCAACACAGCATATGCCTCTGCCACCTTTTGAATAGTTTTTTTGTGCTTTCGACTATGTAGCGAGTCATATACGTAAAAATATCTCTTGTGGAATGATACACACCCCAATATTCAATGCCATTTTTCTGCCAAATTAATTGGAAAAAGGACATGATCAACTTGGTGCCATGGAGTGTTGCAATGCATCCTAAATCCTTTCATGTACTCCATGATATCGTCTGATCTATCAATCAAATGACTTGTTTCCCACCTTTTACAAATTATGTGAAACCCTTTGAATGATATTATTAAAAAGAGTATATGTAGTTGTGACTTTGATTGGCATATTAATTCCATATTTCGCCTTCTTCCTAAGATAGTAGAATATAATATTCAAGTGCTGCAAAAAAGAGAGGAAGAAAACATGACTAACACTAACAATATGAATGATTTACTACAACAACAAAAATAAAAAGCAGTACACATACCGAACTAGACAGCGGCCTGCCAAAATAGTTTAATGTATGGAAAAACGTCTTATCATCAGTATGTTCAACTTCAAAGTCAAAACAAGGATCGAGCTTTTGATCACCAGGTAAATACACTTCCCTATTTCGTATAAAAGAAGATATGGATAAGAAATATATCAACCAAAATTAAGAAAACATGAAAAGAAAAGCACATGGAAACGAATACACACTCTCCCAATTGCATGTTTGCTTCAATAAAGTTTGAGAATGCAGTCGTAAGCTTATAATCAACAGCCACTGAAATGTCATTTACAAATGGAAGTCTTCCTTTGATAACCTTCGAGGATCCCCCAACTGCACTAACACTAGATTGCCAATCATTCCTATACGACGACTGTTTTACAGCTGCAGGGCGCCTTCGCCGTATGAAAAATGCAGGAGTTGTTTCAACATCTGATTGTGTCTGGACAATAGTTCATGATACCGACTGATTAGGTTTAGACTTATTTACATCACGAGTTGTCAGTTCATTTCCAGATTGATTTACATTACGTCTCCCTCCTTGTGTAATGGCAGCAATTAGATCAAGTTGAGAATCAGTATATTCAAAATTAGAATCCAAGTCAAGATCACCACCGTGTCGACATAGAGCTTAAATTAGAAAATGCTAGTGAATCAACAAATATACAAAGTTAAGAAATTTAAAAAACAAATGAAAAGTTATATATACAAGACATTACTAGAAGGCAAATTTACATTACTGCCACCAACATCCACTTGACCTACACCATCAACCCGAGATGCCGAACACATAAAAGCATTATCAACATCACTATTTAAATAAAAAAACTATCAAAAAACTCTCATTTGCATATTAACTTCAGAATTAGTAACATCAACAATTGTACCCTGTGGAGCAGAATTAGACTCAATAACAATATCTGGTCGTGTCTGTGCAGGGATATCTGATGGCAGCGAAGCAGGTCCAGACTTTTTAACATCATGAGATGGGTGCTTATATTTCGCTTATTGTGTAATGGCGGTGATTTGATCAATTGCAGATGCAGACAGTTCAAAGTTAGAATCCAAGCCAAGATCATGCTCATTTACGAAGGGGGCTGAAAAAAGTTAAAAAAGGTTAGTGAAGGCACAAATACATAGAGTTAAATAAATAAAAAAAGAATAAAAAGAATTACATATGCAATATTTTACCAGAATGCAAATCATCATTAACTACGCCATGCCTTGCTGTAACGTTCTTCACATTGACACTACTGGCACCTCCATCTCGACCAACCCCATCAAAACCAGACACTAAACATATAAAAGTATAAGCAAGACTACTATTTTCAAAAAATAACAGCAAAAAAAAAAATCAAATATGTGATTTACATACTAGAAGGCGCTTTGGGCGTGCTATCTCCAATAACTACAGGATCATTCCCACCGTGGCCCCTTTCAAACTGGTCATAATCATTACGCATCTCACGAAAGTAAGGATCATTATCCTGTTGCTTATGCTGAAAATGAGAAAATAACAATTTTATTATTATGTATACTACAAGAATACTATGTGCACTAAAATTAAAGAATGAAATAGTATCCTATAAGCATATATTGCATCTTTGAACAATATACTATAGCATTATATTATATAAAAGATTAATACCGTTAAATTTTTCTCCGGTTTCATTGTCTGCCTACCAATAGCTGCAAGCACGTCCTCAAACTTGGTCTCGACAAAAAGTTTCAAACTTTGTAACTCCTTCATTACCTCAACATTGGTAGGTTCGGAATCACCTCCAGTACTTTCATGCATACTTGTCTTTGGCAATTGAGTGCCAAAAACTTGAAAGCTATCAGGTTGACTGTCAGTGCAATCAACTTCAATTCCAAAGTTTAGACCACACACATCAAGTAGTTGCTTCTCAGCATCAGTTGGGGTGATGTTCTTTAGCTGCAATTATTAAGCACACTAGTTAGAAATAGAAATGATAATAAAGTATGGAAAGATAAAAGATCCCTATTACCATATGATACCAATATGGTATACATGTATACCAACAAGGTATATTACTGATCTGGGATATTGCTACACCTAACTGTGACTAAACTACTGTACCAAAAATATTAAAAGATGCAATAAAAGTATGAGAAAATTAAAAGTATAAGTACCAATAAAACTATAAGTAGAAGAAAAGATCCCTATTACCATATGATACCAATATGGTATACATGTATACCAACAGAGTATATTACTAATCTGGGATATTGTTACAACTACCTGTGACTAAACTATTGTACAAAAATTATTAAAAGATGCAATAAAAGAATGAGAAAATTAAAAGTATAAGTAGCAATAAAAGTATAAGTAGCAGAAATGATCCATATTACCATATGATACCAATATGACATACATATATACCGACGGAGTATATCATTGATCTGGGATATTGCTACAACTACCTGTGACTAAACTACTGTACCAAAATATTAAGAGAGGCAATAAAAATATGAGAAAATTACCTGCTTGCGTTGCAAGCTAGACATTCGCAAAGCAACTCACTCATTCGGTATTTGAACCATGACTACCCAATTCAAAATTCGTGGAAGTTTGTTTCCATTATGATCAGCAAAGTGACCATCCAAACTTGGGTAGCATTCATACAACCAAATCTGTAAAGCCAACAGGAAGCCACCGAATCTATAAAAAGAAGGCTTATCTTGAAACTTGTTGGAACACGAGTCGATTGTAGCATTATAAACACCTATACCCCAGAGATAATTATTAAAATCACCACACTCAACCAAGTCAATGTAAGAGAGTGAGATAACCTTTGTTTTGAGTTGAGAAAGTAAGAAGCTGTTCACAAAATAAAGAACTGCTATCGTCAACGCACCATCATCTGTTTCCCATTTCTTCTTCGTAAAACAGTCTGCTAGTTGGGACAATGTCACGGATGCAGTTCCAAAATATTTTGAAATCAATCTATTCTCTTCTACGCTCTCTATACTTGTAGCACCCTTACATTTCAGCCCAGTAACAAGTGCAAATTCACCCAAACCAAAGCGCAACCTAGAATCACTCACTACAAATCGCATCTCATTTTTCACCTCATGATGTACTTCTCTAATAAGCAAATGGTGCATAACCCGAATCTACACAATAACTGGTGGCAGATTTAAAAAATATCCAAAGCATGTTTTCTTAAACATCCGAAGTTGCGTCTTTGATAAATTCTCTTTCAATTGACGAATAATATGGCAGTTGGTATCCCAGTCAACTTTTGGTTTATAATCAATGTCCATAGGCACAAGGAAATCCTAACACTGCAAAACATGTTCATATAAAATAATTTTAGAAATAGAATTCACTTAAAAATGCAACTAAAACAATCAAAAATATTACAACTACCATATGATACCAACACGGCATATAACTATACAACAGGGTATACAATTCTATTGGCTAATTCCCGGCAGCTATAAATGACTATACTACTAGTACATAACATATAATAAAGAGAGAATGCAAAAAGGTATGCAGCTATAAAGTATTTTCAAGATACTGTACGATACTACTATGATAGTATATAGCTATACTAACAAGGTATATAGTTGTACGGGGTTGTTCCAACAACTATCTATAACTATAAAAACTATCACATAACACACATACACTATGTCTATAGGCACAAGAGAATCAACAATGCAAAACATGATCATATAAATTATTTAAGAAATAGAATTCAGTTAACTATAACTATAATATAATACAAAAGCATATAAGGAAATCAAAAAATAACAATGTACTATACATTCAAAAGCACAGATCCTAATTTTAAGAAAATTACCTTCTTGGGTGCGACACCAGTTTTTTTCTTCTTTAACCGAGAATCATCTACTGGTTGAGTCTCTGTTTCAGGTATGAATTCATGTCGGCTTCCCCCTAACTCAGAATCCTCAACAACTTTACTTTTTCCCTTATCATTCACAGCAACACCTGCTATGACTGGTTCGAAATTTGTATCGGGTAATGACTAGTAAGGAGTTCCATCGATTGACGAAGCATCAATATTGTTGCCTTTTCTACCCTCTAATTCTACATTTTCAGTTGTGTTTTCAACATGACTACTGCTAGGGTTAGGACTAAACACAGATGGAGAATCAGAAAATAATAAAAAACTAGGACCGGACATGACTGAGGCAACGAATTCAGCAGCTACTTGGGTTGAAGAATGATGTTGTTCACGGCGCCACCATCTACGCGCACAATGCTTCCGACCCATAGTGAAAACAACAACCCATAAACATTGATTCACAAAAGAACAAAGAAAAACACAAAAAATCTATGATTTTTAAAACCCACTTTCACTAAAATGTACTTTCAGGAGCAAAAATTGTGTATTGGTAAAAATAAAAATTACACGTGGATTTATATATGTGGCTGATATGACAAGGCACGTGGATCACTAAGAAAGCGACAGCTGGAGAGATGCGTTAAAAGAGGCATGAGTCGTAATTGGTACGAGCAAATCACCCACGAGATAAAAAGGGTATGGTCGCTCGAGTTTGAATTGCTATATGAAGAGACACTGGCATAATGAATCAAGACAGTAAAGAAGGAAGATTCATGAATTGTCAATTAATGTGCATGAATGATCATAGACGTTACAGAATCTTCATGAACAGTTACGATTGCCAATTATAAAGTCTCATTAATATCATTAATATTCATAATGATTCAGTCATAAAAGGAAAGAAACGTTGTACTTATAGATTCCTATATAAGGGAAGGGGATTTCACTTGTAAGGACACGTTCTGATTATTATTGGCATATAATTACTTTCTTTTGGTTTCTATTGATCACTTTGCTATTTCACATTCTAATTTCCTTTCTTATCACTAAGAGAATATAGAATTTCTTGATTATCACTAGCCCGAGTACTTCTTAAAATAGGCTTTGACTGAGAATCTAATTCTTTGGTTAAACAAATTGGTTCCGTTACCGGGAATCTGATACTCTTTTCACTTTCCAAAATTCTTTTTTCTGTCAAAAAATCATGTCGACCACTAACGACAACAACCAACAAAACCAGCAAAATCAGTTGAACCTATAAAATCAACAAGAGAATGAAACTCCAATCCCTTCACCCCAAAATTCTCCTCAACACTCCCGAGAAGGGTCACCTGACAGATCAACATCACCTGTGAATGACCAACAAGGGGAAGATCAAACTGCTGAAGATGCATTGAAGCAACTAATTGCAGAACACGCCAACAATGCTCTTCAAGCTTTTGTTAGTGGGTTGCCAACTGTACCACCAACTCCACCTCCAAATAACATGCAACCATAGAGAATCCACGCTCGGGACTTGCTAATTCAGGCAGTAGAGGAACTCCCAGCAAATCTCGCAATGGAAGGTCGGGTATTCCAAATAACTCTGATTTACAAAGTTTAGTAGTAACTTCGCAGAAAAAACTCAAGGAGCAGAACAATCGCATAGAGCAGATACCTGGTGTGCCACCCGTGATTAAAGGAGTGGATATCGAGAAATATTCTCAACAGCCTGGAAGCCAAGTGCTGCTCCCTTGCCAATTCCAAAAAAGTATAAGATGCCCGATATTCCAAAGTATGATGGGACAACGGACCCACAAGATCATGTAACTGCATTTACAACTGGCGTGAAAGGCAACGACTTGACCAAGCAAGAAATTAAGTCGGTGCTGGTCAAAAAATGTGGCAAAACACTCACAAAAGGAGCACTAACATGGTATTCTCTTTTACTAGAAAATTCTATTGATTCTTTGCTGAGCTTGCAGATTCATTTATAAAAGCACACTCGGGAGCCCAAAAAGTTGAAAAGAGGATGGAAGACATCTTCAAAATAAAACAAGGAGATACAGAGCTACTCAAGGAATTTGTGGATAGATTTCAGCGTGAAAG
>NW_017672072.1:126413-190027 GCF_001879085.1 Nicotiana attenuata
CATGAGCCCGGTAAGGGAGGGGAAACAGGTCAACTTCGTAGCATATGGAAGAGCTCCACCTCTTGATTGGGGAGTAGATGAGCAAGATGGGCAACAAAACTTAACCCGAGTACTGGGAGGTTAATGGGTAAATACGATTTTAAGAAAGATCGGGAAGAATTAGCTAAAATGATTGTTTTTAGGTTTGTTTACTTTTAGTTTTGCTTCCTCACCGTATCTGTTGTTTTATGTAGTTATTGTCATAAGAATTTATAACCCTTGTTTTAAAGTATTCTAGAAGTACTTGTAGAGCTGATATTTTTAGGCTTTTGGACAATATCAGACATATATACGTTATTTGTTCGCACTATGCTTTTGATTGTAGGTTTTCTCTTATTCTTATTCTGTATTGTCGTGCTGTAAATGGAAATGATTATTTGACTGTTACATGCCATTGGATAGATGATAATTTTTGTATGCAAAATTTGATGAAGATCAAAGTCATACTGGTGCATTTATAAGTAATACTATCCATGAATTGCAATATTTTATATCTTGCAGAAAAAGTTTTGTTTTTATGTCATTTGATAATGTTTCTAACAACAATGCTGCTATTACAATATTAAAATTGCATCTACACCTACCACTTCCTGAAATATTTCATGTTAGATGTGCATGTCATATTTATAACTTGATTGTGAAGAGTGGCCTTGAATTGTTTAGAGCTGAAATCACTTTAGTTAGGAGAGCTGTTGGTGTAATTCAAGAAATAATAGAAGTGCTACATTAAATGCATTTAAGAAAAAATGTGTACACTATGGACTAAAACCAAGACTCATGCCTGAAGAAATAGTTACTAAGGTGGAATTATACTTATTTATTCTTAAGATGTTGTTATAAATATAGAATGCCTATAACTGAAGTTGCTAATTCTCGTTATTCGGATCCTAGCCGTTTGTTAACATCTAGAACTTGGGATGTCATTGAATATGTTGTACAATTTTTACAAAAATTTTATCGGCCCCCTAAAAAACCAGGCTACACTTGAGTTTTCTGGAGCTTATTATCCTACTATTGTAAATGGTTTAGTTCATATTGCTGAAATTTCTCTTTTACTACATAATTTGAAGAAGAAAGAAGGATATACTTCTGTTGTTGAATCTATGCCAGATAAGTTTAAAAAATACTTCTACCCAATTCCCCATATTTACCTAATTGGTGCTATTTTAAACCCTACTATCAAAATGATAAAGTGTCACCAATTAATCAGTGCTTTATATACTTATATGGATATTGGACCAACTGAAACTCCTGATATTGACACTTGTATTTCTGATCTACACAATCATTTAAAAACTTTATATAATTATCATGCTAACATTGTTGATGCTTCTTCGGTTGTAGATGCAAATATTCCTTCAACTAATACTTCCACATCTGGAAAAACTTTGGATGATGATGATGGTGTTCAAGATTATTTGATTTGGTGTACACTAGGAGAGCATCAACAAACCAGTAGCAGGAATATTGATGAACTCCAATTCTACTTGCAAAAGTCACCAGAGCCCCTCGCAAAGGACTTTCTACCGCTGGGTTGGTGGAAGAGCAGCTCAAATCAATTTCCTGTTCTTTCGGCCATGGCTCGAGACGTACTAAATGTGCTGATTTCAACGAGAGCGCATTTAGCCAAGCAAGGCAGCAGCTAGGAGATACCCGTCATTCATTGGGCAGCAACGCTTTGGAAATTCTAGTGTGCTTCATAGATTGGATAAGATCAGAACGGCGAAATCAATGACGTGCCGAGGTAGACGAAGCGGAGGACCAAGAAATTGAAGATATAATGGTTTATGGTTCCGATTCAATCAATGCCGGAAACCAAGAACCTCATGTTGACATGGAAAGACTTACAAAAATGATGCAAAATATGTGATGTACTATTTCTTATTTTTTATAATTGTTGTAAACTTTTAATTTGCAAGTTCAAAAATAAAAAAATCAAAAAAGAACTTGCAAATAAATTTGAAGTATTAAAAATATAAAATGAAAGCCTTCGGAGTTTGTTCCTTACATATTGCCTATTGGTCTTATTAAATTATTTTTTTGTAGCCACTTACTTTCTAATTTCAATTTTAAAATTTTAACATTCAAATTTCAAATTTAAAACTTTAAAGTTTAAACTTCAAAGTTTACTTCTAAGCCTTAAAAGTTTGCAAACACTTAAGTATCAATAATATTGAATAAGAAAAATAAAATTTAATTAAAAAAAAATTATACTAGCCCGGCTCGCCCGAACCCGGACGGGCCCAAAATAATCCGAAAATTTTCAACCCGCCCCCAGCCCGTTATCCCAGCACGCTAACCAACCCGGTCCAATAATGATCGGCCTGGTTTTTTTTTTGTTCAGCCCGTCCCATCCCGCCAGATAAACACCTCTGTAGTGCCTAGTGACACCTTGCATATGGTGTTAGCACGTCCTCAAGTCCAAGACTGTTGCTTTTAGCAAGACCTGGTATCACTGTTTCTTAAGGTCTTGAGCACTTACTGAAGTCGTGGCTTGCCAATTGCCACATCTCATCATCGACGTTGAAGCTTCCTACTGCAAGAATATCACCTAATAAATTGTCAATAAATAGCTTACTTTTCGGTAGTGCAGTGAAGTTTGTCTTGAAAGTTGCTTGACATTCAACTCCACTGCCTCATGTCATATTTGATTGTGAAGATTAGATATGAGAAGGTTTTAGCAAGATTAGAGATAGGTTATAGCATCTATTTTGAAATGCTTAGATATAAAATTAATTTAGATATGATTCTTTTACATACAAGATAATTTGAAAAATATTCTACAAATCAAAATTTATTAAAAATGATAAGAAAAAAGCCGACGACATATGAGAATATTTTAAGAGAATAAAAAAAGTTCATCAAAAAGTATCGAGGTTTAATTTTTCTGCTATGAATTTGCTTCTTTGTAAAAGATTTTTTTCTCCATAAACCTTCAATGTTCTTCCTTTTGCACCCAAAAAGAAAAGGCATCACTTTTGACCTTACTGGCATTCTTGCAACTGTCAGAAATGTAAAATTTGGAGCAATAAAATCAGGCATAAACTACTTTAACAAAGGAAAAATACAATGGTGGAAATGAAATGGGAAAGAAGGGATTGCGGGGACGGAACCAGAGCCAGGTGGGGTGGCTTTGGTAGGTATCACATGCAAATCACGTGGTATTAGTCCGTTAGTGTCAGCCTTGGTTTGGTCCATTCCGTTAGTTGGACTATTTGTGCTCAAATTTTGCAAATTTTGAGGACAAATGGTGCTCAATGTTAACTTTAAAGGACAAATTTGGATCTACCCCAAACATAAGGGACAATTTTGGTTAAAAACTCACAAACCAATGAACTCCCCAAGAAATTCTAAAATCTCGTAGCACTTCTTTTATAGAAAAAAATCAGGAGGTTCTGAGAGTCCATCAGATTTTCTTCCTCCAAAACAATAATTTTGTCCATCAAAAAAATGTTGCTGGTTTTCAGCTCCCAGCTCATTATAGTAGTTTACAGTTTAAGTAAATAAGTAGTCGTAGAAGTAAGATGGTTAGACAATTTAATATGAAAAATGCGGCAAATACATTCTATAAAATTACTGTACAGATAAGCCAATTGTTTTCATACGATGAGGTGATATAGTCACAAACAGAAAAAGTATATGGTAAAAACTTTGATCGAGTAATTTTATTTGATAAATTATATTGGATAAATCTTTGCATGTTACAACAATGTTTTTCATTTGATAAATACATTTTATCGTAACATATATAGAAATGCAACTTGTATGCTCTCTTCGTCGAACATATACAGCTAAACAAGGCCATTTTGCAAGAGCATTTAGTTATATTTCCAAACATATGAACACGATATACATAATCAAAAGTAAATAAATTAGTTAGAAGTTGCATGAAAAATCCTGACTAACCTACTTTTGTCTTGTTCTGGGCACTTTTTATGATTTAAAAAAAGTATGTTATGAAACGTCAAAATATCAAATGCTAGCTATTTTATAAAGAGATCATGTAAAATAAGAAAATTAAAATTTCTATTATGCAAACTAATGTTTGTAGATGTTTTTCGAAATTGAATACCAAAAAATTGTAAAAGCCAAAGAAGATTACTCCCTCTATCTGTTAGGGTTGAAATCGACTAGCAATTGATGAGAATTTGAACGAAAACCCTAGATAAAACAAGAGAAGAAAATAGAGAGAGAATTTTATTTTGTTTCATCTATTTCTAATATGATCAGTTGTCTCTAGAAATATCGGAAGACCCTTATATGTACAAGTGGGTCGGGTCATAGTAAAAGATGCAGATACAATGTAAAAGGAATATCTGGGCCTAAACTATACAAACAAATGTTCTAGCTATTACAAAATTATACAATTGGGTCTCAGGCTGAGAAGGCTAACACCTTCCCTCAAGTTGGAAAGGGAAGCACTCCAAGCTTGCAAAGAAGATGATGATGAGCTGGGCTAGGCAAAGATTGGGTCAAGCCATCAACAAGATTATCAGCAGAGGAGACATGGTGTAAAGAGATTAAGCTAGAAGCCGAACAATCCCGAACATAATGGCAATCAATTTCGATATGCTTTGTTCTTTTGTGTAAATAGGATTCTTGGCGATGTCAAGGGATGCTTGACTGTCACATAAAATGGGAACCGGAGAGGAAACCACTAAGCCAAGATCAACAAGAATTTTGACCAGCCAAGAAATCCAGCAACTACCTTCCTCAAAGCTTTATATTCTGCCTCAGTAGAGGAGAGGACTAGTAGGACGCTTCTTACTTTTTCAACAGACGGGGGAACCCCCCAAAGTGACGTAAGACCCAACAACAGACCTTCTAGACTTTGGGCATACAACCTAATTAGAATCAGAGAAGACCATAAGAGACAATTCAAAAGAGCCATTGAGAAAAATGCCCAAACCAGGAGCATTCATGAGGAACCTGAGGAAAATTGAGGAATTAACTGAGATGTTGAACAGAGTAAGCAATGTCAGGTCTGATGTGTTGAAGGAAATTTAATTTGCTCAATCTCCTGTAAGTGCTAGGGTCAGAAAAAAGGAGCACCCATATCAAGAGAAAGCTTGTAGAAGAGTCAAGGGGAGTGGTCACAATAGTGAAATGAAAGCAATTGAATTCATCAAGAAAATCAGTAGTGAATTTAAGTTGATTCATCAAAAAACTCATCAGAGTGTTGAGTAACCTCCGGGCCCAGAAAATAATGGACTGAACCCAAGTCCTTGATCTTAATTGAGCATCCAAGAAGACCTTTAAATTGTCTAACTCTGAAATATAATCTCCAGCTAGAAATATATCATCAACATATACAGCTAAGGTAGTTAAGGAACCTCCAAAAGACTTTGCAAATAGGAAATAGTCATTCTTGCTTGAAATGTAGCCCCTAGTGGACAAAGCTTCAAACAATTGAAAAACCATTGTCTGGAAGCATGTTTGAGGCCATAAAGGGACTTCTTGAGTTTGCAAATCAAAGGAGAACTGGAAATAGAGGAAGGAGAAACCACCAGACCAGGGGACACTTTCATATACACCTCTTCATGGAGATCACCATGAAGAGAAATATTGTTGAAATCAAGTTGATACACAGTCCAACCCTTCTTAGTAGTAAAGAAATGAGAATTTTAATAGTGGTGAACTCAACCACAAGAGAAAATGTCTCAGCGTTATGTATACCCTCCTTCTGAGTGTCCCCTCTTATAACCAACCTGGCTTTGTACTTTTCAACAGTGCCATCAGATCTCTGTTTAATCTTGTACATTTATTTACATGGTATAAGTTTCTTATGAAGAGGAAGGGGGACAATGTCCCATGTCTAGTTTGTCTCTAGAGCCCTGAATTCTTGTAGCATGGCCTCTTTCCAAGCCGGAGATGAAATAGCCTACTGATAAAATTGAGGCTCAAGCAGATCTGTAATAGTAGGAAAAACCTTGAAAAGGGCTAAATTGCAGACGTAGTCTGCCAAATAAGGAGGAGGTTGATGAACTATAGTAGATTTCCTCATGAGAGGTGAAGAATAAGAGGCATGGAGAGGAGAAGGGAAGAGAAGGCATGACTAGAACAGAAGGAGAAGAAATATGAGGAGAAGATATAAGTGGAAGAGAGGAAGAAGAAGAAGAAGATGGTAAAGGAGAAGGAGGAGGAAAAGATGAAGAATGGGAGAAATCGGGGGAGGAGTACACAAGGGAAGATGGAAAATAGCAAAATAGCAACTGGATTGGTTGGGAATACATGTGAAGAAGAAGAGGAAGTATAAGGAAAAGTTTTCTCATGAAACACCACATCTCTGGGAAAAAACACAGAATGTGTAAAGGGATTGAGTAATTTGTACCATTTCTTCCCACAAGGATAACCTAAGAATATAAACAACAACTCTAAACTGGAATTTATCCCACTCAGGCTTGGGGGTAGTAGCAAAACAAAGACATCCAAGGGATTTCAAATGATCAATGGGGGAGGAAAACCATGTAACTTTTCAAAAGAAGATATATTACCAAAAGTGGAAGAAGGCAACCTGTTGACAAGATATATGGCAATGAGAACACAGTCACCCCAATACTCAGTAGGGAGTTTGGACTGGAATAACAATGCCCTAGAGGTTTCTAGTAAATATTTGTGTTTTCTCTCAACAACTCTATTTTGTTGAGGAGTGTGTGGGATGGCGGTTTGATGAAGGATACCATTGTCAGTAAAAAAGGCTTTGGCTTCAGCACTATTGCCCAATTCATAGGCATTGTCCGACCTAAAAGTCCGAACACATGACTGAAAATGAACTTTAACCGTGAATGTAAAAGCCTTAAGGATAGACATAGCATTTCTTTTACAGTACAATAAATGTGTCCAAGTAACTCTGGTGTAATTATTAACCAGAGTAAGGAAATAATTGAAACCATTGTATATCTCGATATAATGGGGACCCCAGACATTATGTTTAACTAATTGGAAAAGGGCAGATGATTTTGTGCGACTCTCAAGAAAAGATAGTCTTTGTTACCTGGCCATTGGACAGATAGAACATAAAAAAATTTGCTTAGGTGGAATCTTATCGGACAAAAAAGAGATGGACTTCATTTTGTAATAATGCCCAAATCTTTGAGGTCAAAACAAATTCATTTTATTATTGATGACATGTGAATTACAAGAAGGGCTGGGGGACAAGGGATTGGTATCATTAGTACAAACATTACCAGAAGAAACATTACTACTGGAAGAAACATTAGATACAAAACTAGAGGATAAAGGTATCTATGACAGAAGGGATTGGTATTGTTTTTTTTTTGGCCTTGCTTTTTCTCCGATCTGCATGATTTCTGGAATTTGGCTCTTCCCAGAATTTTTACCACTTTATAATGTATATAAAATAAAATCGTGGATTATACCAAGAAAATTACTTCTTTTAAATTTGAATACCAATGAAAATGTTAGCCAAAATAAAACATCAATAAAAACCAAAAAACTAAACTTTTTTCTACGATCAAATAAAAAAAAATAAAGAATCGAATTTAAGAAGCAAAAGAACCCGCAAGTCAAGGAGAAAAAGAGCGTGGATCAGATATAGAAAACAAAGGAAATCTGGGTCCTGTTCTCTCAAAACATCAAAACGCTCTTAGAAAAGATTACGCGGAATCAGACTCAAAGAAGGGTAAAAAGAAAAAACGATACAAAACAACTACAGATCAAAAATTATTGAAGAAACAGCAAGATCTTTCTTTTGTCCCTTCAAGGAGATCGTAAATAAAGAAATGGTTAATATATCCAAGATAATTACGTATTTACAAAATACCGTCTCAATTCATCCTATTTTATCAGATCCGGGATGTGATATGGTTCCGAAGGATGAATCGGATATGGAAAGAATATAGTCCATGATCCTCATTACCAATTTTTAATGGCCTCTTTAGAGAAAGGCCCAGTAAAAAATAAGAGAAATTGGTAAAAATTGCCATACACTGGAGTTGAGAAAGGAGTTTATGCACAAAAAAGAAGATTGAAATGAGAAGATGAAACCAAAAGAGCATTATGCAAAATTATGTCATGTATAAGATACATAGATCCAGTGAAAATAACTTTAACCTTATATCCATTTGGCAGAGTTATTAAGATGGGAGAAGCGAAAGGTTGAAGATTATGTAAGAATTATTTGTATGGAGTCATGTGATTAGTAGCACCTGAATCTAAAATCAAAGGTTTTCTTCCTAGTTGAAATGATGCAGAAAGGGAATGAGCAACAAAAATCAATTTTGCTACTGGAAGATAGGACACACCTACAAAATTGGCATACTCGATATTTTCCCAAGAGGAGGCGATGAGAGCATATCCAGGAGAGATGTGTGCCTGTTGGAAGAGAGTCATGAGATGATCCATGCCAGTCTGGAAGAGAGCATATTCGATTAAAGTGGTTATGCAGCAATCTTTCCATGCTAGACTACCACTTGCATCATCTTTTAATCTTTGTTCCCAATGATGTTTGTAGGAGATTCATCTGTTATGCTAAAACAAGTTGTGTCCCAAAACTTTTCCACATCATTGTTATCAAAATTTTGTCTATGATATTTGTACAGTTGGCACATATATTCAACAAAGCCAGCTAGAATACAATTAGCACAGAGGCACGAATGCACTAACACTACTCCTTTCATTGAACTAAAAGAAGAAGAAAAATTAGTCACTTGCTATTAAGAAGATATGCTGCATAGAAGCAAAATATATGGCACAAATTAAGTAGACTGTAGATCCTTACTCTTTAGTCTTAGCCTTATTAAGGTAGGCTAATAAATGTTCCGCGTCTTTGGGTAAAAGATCTCTTTCAACAAAGTTACATATTAAAAGTTTTAAATGGTCTATGACTTCATCCTATAACTTAGGGGAGGAAGATATCATGGTGACGCTGGCGACCCATATAACCATTCCACGCCTGAGATGCATTTCTCTTAGGACAATATTCAATGAAGGAACTTTATTCAGTTCGAACATATCAAAGAGATTCCTATTATTCATTGCAAAAAATTGAAAATACTATCAAAAACTTTTTCTTAATATAAATCCTAACAAGTAATAAAATAAAACGGAAAATGAAAATAATCAACCTCACCGTACTACAATTCTGGCATCCGAAGTGAGGCTATATTTGCGTAACTGTATTCCTCCAATAAAATTTAGATTTGTGTGATTATTGGGCCAATCCGCTAGAGATATGCTTTTCTTATCAGCTTCTCTCAGCTCCTATTGCCAGAATAAAAAAATTCTTTGCTGCAATGCTTATTGTAAGTTTTTTCTTTAATTTTTGAAATTCCAGTATTTCTGCTTGTTTATCCATAGAGTTAAGAGTGCCAAAAAATATAGCTAAAAAAGCTAAGAATAAAATGGTCTCCAACAGGGGCACAAATATATGGAAAAGAATCCATAGCAAAAAGGAGAGGATATTTTTTCTTTCCCTAAAATGAAGAGGTAGCCATTGTCCATGGATGGTGGCAGCATACATTGTGACTATTGGTTGGAGGGGGAAGCACTCCAAGCTTTCTGTAACGACCCGACTGGTCGTTTTGAGCTCTAGCACATCGTTCAGCGGTTTGAGGCTCTGTGTAGCTTCACTTCAGGTATTATGACTTGTGCGCACGGTGGGAATTGAATTCCGGGAAGTTCGGAGTTGATCTGGAAAGAGAATTCTCATATAGGAAGCTTTAAGTTGAAAGAATTAACTAAGATCGAGTTTTTGAGTAAACGACCTCGAAATCGGGATTCGAAGGTTCCAGCAGGTTTGTATGATGATTTCGGACATGGACGTATGTCCGGATCGGGTTTTGGAAGACCCGGAAACGTTTCGGCACCTATTGTGGAAGTTAAAATTTTTGGAAGAATTTCATGAGTTTGGGTTGAAGTACATTTCAGTGTTATCAATGTCCGTTTGGGATTCCGAGTTTGGGAATAGCTCCGCATAGTGATTCTGGTGTTGGGAGCGCGATCGGAAGTGAATTCGGAGGTCCGTGGGTCATTTTGGAGTTATTTGGCTAAAGATAGAAGTTTGAAGGTTTTTGAGAAGTTTGACCGGAAGTGGACTTTTTGATATCGGGGTCGGATTTCGATTCCGGAAGTTGGAGTAGGCCCGTAATGTCGAATATGACTTGTGTGCAAAATTTGAGGTCAATCGGACGTGATTTGATAGGTTTTGGCATCAAATGTAGAAGTTTGAAGTTCTAAAGTTCATAAAGTCCGGATTGGGGTGTAATTCGTGAATTCGGCATAGTTTGATGTGATTTGAGTCCTCGAGCAGGTCCGCATTACGTTTTGGGACTGGTTGGCATGATTGGTTGGGGTCCCGGGGGCCTCGGGTGGATTCCGGGTGGTTAACGGATTGAATTGGAGTTGGGAAGAATAGCTAAAGCAGCTGATATCTGGTGTAACCGCACCTGCGAGGATTTGGCCGCAGGTGCGGAGCCGCAGAAGCGGCCAGAAGAGCCGCAGATGCGATTTTGGGCTGGAGGTGAAGGACCGCAGATTCGGTCATCTCGCCGCAGAATCGGGACCGCACCTGCGGGTTTTGAGGCGTAGAAGCAGAAAGGGGAGCCCGGAGAGGAACCGTAGGAGCGGTAGGGGGGGGAGGGGGCGCACCTGCGGAACCGCAGAAGCAGTCGTGTGACCGCAGGTGCGATATTGCTGGAGGCAGTAAGGCTCTTTAAAATCGGGGGTCTTGGCCATTTTCCTCCATTTTTACTCTAATTGGGCGATTTTTGGAGAGCTCCAAGAGAGGGATTTCATCATCAAACATGAGGTAAGTTAATTTCACCCCTTGTGAGTTAAATACATGGTTTTGTTATGGATTTGAGCATGAAAATTGGTAGAAACTTGGGTTTTGAGGGAAAACCTAGAAAATTGATATTCTTTGATTTTGACCACGGTTTTGGATATGAACTTGAGATTATATATTTGAGTTCGTGTGATTATGGGTAAATGTTATCTTCGAAAAAATTCAGAATCCGGGCGCGTGGGCCCGAGGGCGATTTTTGTCAACTTTTTGATCGGGGTTAAGAATTGTTATAAATTGGATCATTATGAGTAATTGAGCATATATTAATGGATTTGCATAATTATTGGCTAGTTTTGGAGCATTGTGCATCGATTTGAGTTGTCGGAAAGGCGTGGAATGCCGCGATGGATCTTCGGAGCGAGGTGAGTCTCCTTTCTAACCTTGTAAGAGGGAATTGTCCCCATAGGGAGTTAATTGGTTATGTGCTCCTATTTGTGGGGGCTACGTACGCACGAGCTGACGAGAGTCCATGCGTAGCTACTATTATGCTTAAGTCCGGGAAGTCTAGGACCCAAAAGCATGTTTTACTTGTAACATTGAAATCTTGTTGTCAAATTGGAATGCTAAAAATATATTGAAACATATAAAAGAATTTATAAAAACTAAACATTCGTTTCTTGACTTTTAAAAAGATAGTTTTATTTTTATTGGATAATTGATTCCCTGATGGTTTCTTGATTGACTGTTTGGAGTGTTTATTTAAATTTGACCGCGTCGCATGTATGATTCGCGAGCGGGGTAATAGATGCATCTATGGTTCGCGCCATTCGACCCTCTGGCAGTGCACAGTTTAAATATTGTTGGATCAGGCCGTACGACCTCGGCATGAGTTGCGCATGCTTGTATTGCTTGCCTAGAAATTCATTGAAGTCGATATTGTCACTCCCTGACTTGAGAATAAATGTATAATTGACGAAAACGAAATTTGGAAATTTCCCTGTGAATAAAGGAATTGATTACTTGTTTCATTCTGTTGAGTTGTGACCATGCTTTATAAAAATCCTGGATTTTGTTATATTAATTGTGTATCATTATTGGACCACTAGTAAGTGTCGAGTCGACCTCTCGTCTCTACTTCTTCAAGATTAGGGGGGATACTTACTGAGTACATGTTATATTCGCACTCATGCTACACTTGCTGTGCATTTTTGTTGCACAGGCACCGTATTTCTAGCGGCCTAGTGGGCGTAGCAGCATGGTTGATATGGAGACTAGGTGAGCTGCACTTCTCGGGATGACCCGCAGCCCGCAGAGTCTCTTTCAGACTTCCATATTTATTATCTGTCCTATTTGTATTCCCGGACAGTTGTTGTATTATTTTGTTTCCTAGAGATAGCTCATGCACTTGTGACACCGGGTTCTGGGATGATTATGGGATTGTTTAATATTGAGTTTGTTAAAGACATCAGTATCTATTCAGTAAAACTTATTACTTATTGTTTAATGTACAAAAGGAACAATTTCGAAAATGTTAAAACGAGAAATTTCAAGTAAATTGGTGTTGTCTTGCCTGACAGTGGTGTCCGGCGCCATCACGAACCTTAGTGAAATTTTGGGTCGTGACAACATGGTATCAGAGCACTAGGTTTCCTTAGGTCTCACGAGTCATGAGCAAGTCTAGTAGAGTCTCGCGGATCGGTATGGAGACGTCTATACTTATCTTCAGGAGGCTACAGGGCTGTTAGGAGCACTTCCCTCCTTGATTCCTCATTGTGCGATTTGATTCCTTGAGGCTTACGCCCTTATTTCCTTCCTACTCAATCTTACGCGATGCGAAGCGCTTATTATAAATCAAGAATTGAGAAATTTTAAAAGGTACTACAGAGGTGGTACAGGATGCTTCTCCCGGCGTAGTTGATTTGACTATTGTCTTCGCCTTGTGGAAGGATATTCTGTCGTTCCAGCTCAATAGTTGTATTTCTGAGAGCTCTTAGGCTAGGCACAAGTTGCCATGATGCTTATGAACGATTGTCGCGCAACATTGATGTGAGGGTAGGATGCTTGCCTATGTGTCGGGGCAGTGTATGACTTGAAAGGAGGTGTACTCATTGTATGATTCTGAGATTCGATATTTCATTTCCGGCGGAGGAAGGCAATTGGCCTATAAGTGTCCAAATTTGGATCGGTGGAGTAACAGGACTTGGTGTTTTCAAGTGTGGTGAAATTTTTATCTGTGACGCGGTGTCGTAGTCCTCGATTGTATGTGTTAAGTTCGCCGGTGTTATGGTCTTCTGCAATTCGCCTTTGGGGTAAGATATTGTGAAATAATATTGGAGAAACGACTGTTAGATATCGCTGGGTGCGGTTGTTCAGGATTGAATCGGTGTTTCTAATGTTGACGGCTAAAGAAAGACGACCTTGGAAAGGTTTAAAGTTGGTAGCGATTTGTGGGTTCAAGTGCTACGAAAATAGATTTTATTTAAGGAAACAACTGAGCAGCAAGGGATGAGGAAGGACATATGGGGAGTGTCAGGCGGTGGTTAACATTTCTAGAAGGCCAGGTATAAGAAGTGAAGGTCGAGTAGTTGATTAAAGGAGTGAGTTCCGCCAAAGTGGGAGAGCGGCGGAGTTGCATATGCATTTTGTGATGGGATGACCACACACCTTAAGGAAAGTTTTGAATGATTTGGGGATTTTAGCGGACGATGATTGGGTCTACGGATTTAATTTGAAGTATGGGCTATTACGCGATAGGAGAATTGATATAACGGAAAGGAGCTGCTTGAAATGAAGAAGGATACAACGTAACTTCGAATTGAGAGATATTGTCGCACATTTAGTTGACGTTCACGAGGAGTGAATGGACTTGTGCAGCTGGTGAATGAGCACGGGCTCAGGTGGGTTATCTCCAATGAGCAGATCAGCGGTCGCATGGTTGGCGAAGCTTCTGCGAAGAATTCTATTGGTTATACGGCAAATAGATCGGTCGTGCGAATGTGGTTGATGATTCAAAGTATAAAAGGGGGGTTTTACAGAAAGTTTCTGAGAATTTTGGCGGTTGATTGCACAAGGTCATGTCAATAAGAGATAAAGAACCCTGGTGAATTCCAGAGTTGCGTGATAGGGGCTTCAAGCTAAGTGGGAGAGTCCCACTGCCTATGATTGGGTTGCATGGTTAACTACTTGCGAGGTTTCTGGTTATTAGCATATTGATGGGTTATTTTAGCTACAGGGAAAAGAAAATAAGTGGCAATTTGAGCAAAGGAATTGAAGAATGTGTTTTATAATTGGCATTATTGATTCATGTTCGAACTTTGGGAAGACTCAGGAACTATGCTTCGCGTAGAAGTGAGTTGCAAGGAAAGTAATTCGGCCGGGTGCTTCTTTGAGAGGGTGGTCATGGGCTAGCAGAGCCTTGCAGTTGATTATATTCAAGACCATGTCAGAGTGGGTGACTCTCAATAACGGCCCTAGTGAATTCAAAGGTGAAAAATGCGGTGCCTAAGGATTCAAGACCGCAATGTGTTTAGGAATCGGGCTTGTGAAGCAGCTTATTATATGAGGCTCAGAATGTTCTAGGATATTTTGACTTGCAGTGTAGCATTGGGAGGAAAAAGAGAAAAAGACTTCGGATTCATAGAGGAATTATCAAAATGGGTGTACCAGTTGAAGATGCAAGTGTGCGTACAAGGAGGGTATAAAACGGTTCCTGAGCTCGGAGACAATGTGGTCTCGAGGAATGGAGTCGCTCAAGATGAGTACGGATTTAGGTTGGTGATGTAAGGAATAGAGCTATTATTATCTCTAAGGCAAGTTGAGGATGAATTAGAAGAAATTTGATTGGTTGGCTATGGTTGAATTGACATAATGGTGGCGGTGATCAGTTCCTTCAGCGTGATTAAGTTATGTAGGTGATTTGTTGCTATACGTGTGAGGCTTGTCGGCCGCCGTAATTGATTTTATTCGGAAGTATCCTAGTGTTATGGCATGTTGTGTGTAGGCGGATCCTGGAAGGGCTATGGTGGCTTAGACCACTACCTAGAGATTTGCAAATTCTACGATTATGAGAATTCACTCGTGTGTTGCTATGGTTCTCTTGGAATGAGTTAAGTAAAAAGTTTTTATATGATGAAGTGTTAATCTATTAGTGGTTCCGGGGTTATGATGACAATCATGTTCTATCGTATATTGTCATGTAGTCACCTGATTGAGTGAAGAGTTAAACCAAGTATGAAGATTGTGGTGATATCGTTAAATTGAGAATTGATGCCTGGAGGGCACTCGGTTTATTGGGTCGTAGACTGTGGAGGATTACTCCGGTCATGATGGCTGTTCTGGTGTGTTATGAGAAAAAGGGGAGTTGTTATGGACCTTTGAAAGATTATTGGCCTCGTTCGGTACGATCAGAATCGGCTTGAGGTCTATGGATGGATTTAAATATGAATATGGGCTCTATATCTAGCCGAATGTGCTCGTTTCAGCATAGCTGTCCTTAAGGAGGAGTATTCGGACGTTGGATGTTAATTCGTCGTCGGCTATTTCATGTAATGCTGTATTGTGCCGTGTGAGTTGCTAAATGGCTTGGTAATTCCTTATGTGTTGAGGTTCCGCGTAGCGATGGTGTTATGTGAGCAACATGGCTCCTTAGTTTCAGAGCATATATCGCACCTCAGTTGTGCTTGAGTTAGTTAGCTTGTGGCGCTATATGCCCCCTCAGGGAGGGTATTATGCACTTAGCGTGCCTATGATCGATACTCGGTATTTTGTTGTAATGAGCAATTTAGCTCGGTGTGAATCTCCTTGTGTGAATTTTATGTGTGGATCGGGTGGCACACCGCCATGGGTATGTTGTTTGGATCGGGTTGCACGCCGTAACAGTATGATGTGAGCACAGTTTTTCGTATTCTAATTTTTGTGTGTTTTGTTTTCCATTTTTGAGGAAAGTCCATATTAGCAGCGTGAGTTGAGTAGTCCCTTCCAGAGTTCGGTTTCCTTATGTATCATGTTCGAATTGGTAGTCTATTGGCGCATTGTGGCATCATATGAGACTGTTGGTCATGTCTGGGGTGGCTTGTTGCCTGAGCAATTTGTACTGGGTGAGATAAGGTTATTGGATCTAGGATCAATGCAATCGGATTGTATGGAGTATATTAAAGAGCAAAGATCATTATTTGGTTCAGAATGAGGTAACGTTCTTGTCAGGAGTGTAGCCTCGATGGTTTGTTGACTTGGCAGTTGGTTATGGATTTCTACACGTCTCTTCTGTCGTGGCGGTGTTGCAAGAGTTGGAACAAGACTTGTATATATCATGAGGTGCGTTGTGAGCATCAGATTAAGGGAATGTTGGTTATCATGATTAGAGAATGTTATTATGGTCTTGTGAATGATGTGGTGCATGGTGAGAATTCAGCAAAGGTATGCAGTCATGTTCCTGTACCTCGTGTAATGATTGCTACGCTGTTCACATGTTGGAAGCAGGCTTGGCGGGGAATTTCGGATGTTAGAATTGGGTTCTAAGCTTATTTGTTTGAATAAAATAGAATATCTTCAGATTTGATCGAGTTAATGTGCTCAACTGAGCTGTGGTAGCACGGGTAGGTGCTCAAGGTCTTAAACAGTGATTTCGGACAACTCCGGTGCAGTTCCCAGCACGTTCGAGGACGAACGTATGTTTAAGTAGGAGAGAATGTAACGACCCGACCGGTCGTTTTGAGCTCTAGCGCGTCGTTCAGCGGTTTGAGGCCCTGAGTAGCTGCACTTCAGGTATTATGACTTGTGCGCACGGTCGGAATTGAATTCTGGGAAGTTCGGAGTTGATCTGGAAAGAGAATTCTCATATCGGAAGCTTTAAGTTGAAAGAATTAACTAAGATTGAATTTTTGAGTAAAAGACCTCGGAATCGGGATTTGAAGGTTCCAGCAGGTTCGTATGATGATTTCGGACTTGGGCGTATGTCCGAATCGGGTTTTGGAAGACCCAGAAACGTTTCGGCACCTATTGTGGAAGTTAGAATTTTTGGAAGAATTTCATGAGTTTGGGTTGAAGTGTATTTCAATGTTGTCAATGTCCGTTTGGGATTCCGAGTCTGGGAATAGCTCCGCATGGTGATTCTGGTGTTGGGAGCGCGATCGGAAGTGAATTCGGAGGTCCGTGGGTCATTTTGGAGCCATTTGGCTAAAGATAGAAGTTTGACCGGAAGTGGACATTTGATATCGGGGTCGATTTCCGATTCCGGAAGTTGGAGTAGGTCCGTAATGTCGAATATGACTTGTGTGAAAAATTTAAGGTCAATCGGACGTGATTTGATAGGTTTTGGCATCGAATGTAGAAGTTTGAAGTTCTAAAGTTCATAAAGTCCGGATTGGGGTGTAATTCGTGAATTCGGCATTGTTTGATGTGATTTGAGGCCTTGAGCAGGTCCGTATTACGTTTTGGGACTGGTTGGCATGATTGGTTGGGGTCCCGGGGGCCTCGGGTGGATTCCGGGTGGTTAACGGATTGAATTAGAGTTGGGGAGAATAGCAGAAGCAGCTGATATCTGGTGTAACCGCACCTGCGAGGATTTGGCCGCAGGTGCGGAGCCGTAGAAGCGGCCAGAAGAGCCGCAGATGTGATTTTGGGCTGGAGGTGAATGACCGCAGATTCGGTCATCTCGCCGCAGAAGCGGGACCGCACCTGCGGGTTTTGAGGCGCAGAAGCAGAAAGGGGAGCCTGGAGAGGAATCGCAGGAGCGGTGGGGGGAGGGGGGGGGGCGCACTTGCGGAACCGCAGAAGCGGTCGTGTGACCGCATGTGCGGTATTGTTGGAGGCAGTAAGGTTCTTTAAAATCGGGGGTCTTGGCCATTTTCCTCCATTTTTACTCTAGTTGGGCGATTTTTGGAGAGCTCCAAGAGAGGGATTTCATCATCAAACATGAGGTAAATTAATTTCTCCCCTTGTGAGTTAAATACATGGTTTTGTTACGGATTTGAGCATGAAAATTGGTAGAAACTTGGGGTTTGAGGGAAAACCTAGAAAATCTATTGTCCCCATAGGGAGTTAATTGGTTATGTGCTCCTATTTGTGGGGGCTACGTACACACGAGGTGACAAGAGTCCGTGCGTAGCTACTATTATGCTTAAGTCCGGGTAGTCTAGGACCCAAAAGCATGTTTTAGTTGTAACATTGAAATCTTGTTGTCAAATTGGAATGCTTAAAATATATTGAAACATATAAAAGAATTTATAAAAACTAGACATTCGTTTCTTGACTTTTAAAAAGATAGTTTTATTTTTATTGGATAATTGATTCCCTGATGGTTTTTTGATTGACTGTTTGGAGTGTTTATTTAAATTTGACCGCGTCGCATGTATGATTCGCGAGCGGGGTAATAGATGCATCTATGGTTCGCGCCATTCGACCCTCTGGCAGTGCACAATTTTAATATTGTTGGATCGGGCCGTACGACCTCGGCATGAGTTGTGCATGCTTGTATTGCTTGCCTGGAAATTCATTGAAGTCGATATTGTCACTCCCTGACTTGAGAATAAATGTATAATTGATGAAAACAAAATTTGAAAATTTCCCTGTGAATAAAGGAATTGATTACTTGTTTCATTTTGTTGAGTTATGACCATGCTTTATAAAAATTCTGGATTTTGTTTATATTAATTGTGTATCATTATTGGACCACTAGTAAGTGTCAAAGTCGACCTCTCGTCTCTACTTCTTCGAGATTAGGCGGGATACTTACTGAGTACACGTTGTTTTCGTACTCATGCTACACTTGCTGTGCATTTTTGTTGCACAGGCACCTGCATTTCTAGCGGCCTAGTGGGTGTAGCAGCATGGTTGATACGAAGACTAGGTGAGCTTCGCTTCTCGAGCCGAACCGTAGCCCGCAGAGTCTCTTTCAGACTTCCATATTTATTATCTGTCCTATTTGTATTCCCAGATAGTTGTTGTATTATTTTGTTTCCTAGAGATAACTCATGCACTTGTGACACCGGACTCTGGGATGATTATGGGATTGCTTAATACTGAGTTTGTTAAAGACATCAGTATCTATTCAGTAAAGCTTATTACTTATTATTTAATGTACAAAAGGAACGATTTCGAAAATGTTAAAACGAGAAATTTCAAATAAATTTATGTTGGCTTGCCTGACAGTGGTGTTCGGCGCCATCACGACCCTTAGTGAAATTTTGGGTCGTGACACTTTCCTCTCCTTTTTGCTATGGATTCTGAAACCATGTGTGAGGAGTAACTGAATGTAGGAGTGGAAGGGATGAGACTGTCATGGAAAATTTCCTCCATTTGAACACAAGCAGCAAATTTCTTATTCTTTGTGAACTTGAAATCAGAGGGGAGGCCATGCAACCTGTAACACTTCTCTATAATTTGTCTAGTCTTTCTTGTAATACTTAGAGGTCACTGAAGTTAAAGCTGAAGACTTGTTGGGTTCAAAATCAACCCTCTGAGTATAAGCTTTATTAGGCCGTTGGTAGTTAGAGGATGCAAAAAATGATGCTGAATCAGCAAAAAACCCCGGAGGCATGGTTTGAGTGTCCTTCTGACTTTCATCTTGTTGGCGGAGTGAATAGGCTTTACTGATTGTTGGGTATAAAAACTTCATAAAAATGCTACTTTTAACTGCTGAGTAAGAATCATTAAGACCACTGAAAAACTGAAAGACATGTTGATCTTCAATGGACTTAGAAAGTGCACCACAAGAACATGTGTGCCCAACATAAGTAGAGTTCAATTCATCCCATAAGTTCCTCATTCTGGTGAAGTAGGTTGCTATATCAGGAGACCCTTGAGTGGTGAAACTAATCTCCATTTGGAGTTGGATATACTTGGACCCATTAGATTGACCAAATCTATCATTTATATCTATCCATAACTCTTTTTTTTTGCAGTGGCAAAATACATGACACTTATAGCAATTACTCTAGCTAAGGAGTTAGTAATCCATGCCTTAACCATGTCATTACATCTCTCCCAATAAGGAAATTGTGGAGACTCAGGAGGTCTAGACCAAATTTGTTCTTTGCTGAAAGGGAAGTCAACATACTACTACGACATATCACAAAGTCAATCCCATATAAAGGTATTGTAACTAACTGATTACCAGGACTATCAGAAGAATACATATAAAAGGGGTGTAATGAATTTAAGGTGAATTCAGTGAAACTTATAGTCAAGATTGAAGAGCTGTTGTCAACCTCAAAATATGGCACAAAACTACCCATAACAGCAGTACATTTCAATTAATCACAATTTCAAACAATAGTTTCAATCACGAACCAGAAGAAATCGTCAAATCGATGCTTGACCACAAAAATACACAGTCGACTATGAGAATATTGAGTAGATTAGAAGAATATTACAAGTCTTCTTCGCAACCTGAAGAAGTAAGGCCTTCTAATCGAAAATTGTACAGAAAATCCCAAAACTTCGACTGCTAGGACAAGGAACTTTCAACACGGAAACCGATGAAGATTTGAGCATGCCTATCATAGAACAAAAGCGTCGAACAAGACAGATCCAATGCTTGGCTATGATACCATGTTAGGGTTGAAATCGACCAGCAATTGATGAGAATTTGAACGAAAACCCTAGATAAAAACGACAGAAGAAAATATAGAGAGAATTTTATTTTGTTTCATTTGTTTCTAATATGACCAGCTGTCTCTAGAAATATCGGAAGACCCTTATATATAAAAGTGGGTCGGGTCATAGTAAAACATGCAGATACAATGTAAAAGGAATAACTAGATCTAAACTATATAAACAAATATTCTAGCTATTACAAAAATATACAATTGGGCCTCGGGATGAGACGACCAACACCTCCCTCTAGCTAGAGGGGGAAGCACTCCAAGCTTGCAAAGAAGATGATGATGAGTTGAGCCAGGCAAAGACTTGGTACTGTTGTAATGTTCTATGGCTTGCCGCATAAATTAATATACCTTTTAGTTTTGAAAAATCCTGAACATCATCGATGCCAATTTTTGCTAAAGTGGTTATGTTGCAATTTTTCATGCCAGACGACCACTTGTATCATCTTTTATTCTTTGCTCTCAACGATATTTATAGGGGGAGTCATCTGGTATGCTAGAATGAGCTATGTTCCTAAACTTTTTCACATTAATGTTATCAAAATTTTGTCTATGATATTTGTACAATTGGCACATATATTTAACAAAGGCAGCTAAGGTACAATTAGAGACACGGATGCATCAACACTACTTCTTTCATTGAACTAAAAGAAGAAGAAAAAATAGTCACTTGCTATTAATAAGAATGTTGCATAGAAGCAAAATATATAGCACAAATTAAGTAGACTGTAGATCCTCACTCTCTAGTCTTACCCTTATCAAGGCAGGCTAATAAATGTTCCACATCTTTGGGTAAATGATCTTTCTCAATAAAGTTATATATTAAAAGTTTTAAATGGTCTATGGCTTCATCTCGTAACTCAGGGAGGAAGATATCACGATACGTTGGCGACCCATATAATCATTCCACACTTGAGATATATTTCTCTTAGGCCAATATTCGATGAAGGAATTTTATTCTGTTCGCACAAACTGAATAAAACCCTATTATACCACTGCAAAAAAATAAAAATACTATGAAATTTTTTTGTTAATATAATCCTAAAAGTATAAAAGAAAAAGGAAAATCTAAATAATCAAGATCATTATACACATTCGCAGATTTTTCCATTGAAATCTGTTATGGGAAAGGATGATATTGTTATGGGAAATTCTCCATTGAACACAAGCTGCATATTTCTTATTCTTTGTGAACTTTCAATTAGGGGGGAACACATGCAACCTGTAATATTTTTTTTTGTAATTATATTTTCCATTAATCACCAAAGCAATTATTACAAACAAGCAAAGTCATTCTAGACTTGCTATAATCTTTACATTCTTCTATTACTATACCTATACTATATGCAGTACAAAAAGCTTCTATAACTAACATTGCCTTTTGGTCATTTGTAGTTGCTGTTCTTTGCCTTTAGAATTGAAGCTCCCGCATCTTTGTTCTTACTATCCCTTGTGCTCTAATGTTGAATATGCATGCCACTTCTCTAACTATTTGTTCTTCATTCCTTGATTGTTCTTCAAAAATTCTGATGTTCCTCTCTTTCCAAATTTCATAAATGTATTCTGCATACATCATCTTCAATATTCTTGCTTTGCACGACTTTCCTTTGGATTGTATAATCAACCATGTAACCACTTGTGACCAAGAATTCACTGGAGTATCACATATTTGTATCCATCTCAGTAATCTCCACCCTACTACTCTAGAAAAGCTGCATTCACCAAACAGATGTAGGTGTGATTCATCTGCAATACGACACAAACTGCATCGTGGGCTTACTTGGATTCCCCATTTAGTTAATCTATCTGCTGTTAACATTCTTTGATGGCATTGGATCCACATTGTGAATACTTCTTTAGGTCTGGCTTCATTATGAAGTATCAAAGATCTCCACTCCACTTTGTTGTGACTTCCCAATAGGCCTAGATAAATCTGTTTAGCTACACTTTGTCTTTGCTTTACTTCTGGCACTTGTTACATTATTTTCCTAGCCTCCATAATCTTCCTCACCATCTAACTTGCCTGTTGAGGGATATTCATTTCCAGCATACTTTGTTCCTTGATGTAGTATGTATGAATCCATCTTATCCAAGCTTTGTCTTTCTTTTGAGCTAAGTCCCAGTGAATTTTGGTGATAGCCGCCTTATTCCATACTTGAAGATTCATCAGACTGTAGCATCCTGTTGATTTAGGCAGACACATTTTTTTTCCAAGCTATCAATGCTCTCTTTGTAATTGTATTAGTGCCAGACCATATGTAGCTTCTATAATAGGCCTCTATTAGTTTCATCACTTTTGCTGGCATAATGAACAGTTGAGCCCAATAAGATTGAATGCCAAATATAACTGTTTGTACTAATTGCACTCTACCAGCATAACACAGCTTCCGAGCAGTCTAAGAAGATACTCTTGCTACTATTTTCTCAACAGTAGTTGCCATTGCAGTATAGTTATCTTCTTTGTATCCAAAGGAATCCCCAAGTATTTAAAAGGTAGCTCCCCTAATGAATAACCAGTACTTGGTAGAATCCTCACTTGTTTTGTCTGTGTCACTCCACCAAAATAAATGGCACTCTTAGTGAGGTTAGCTTGTAATCCAGAGGCAGCTGAGAATTGTTTGAAGCAGTCATGCAAAGCTTGAACTGAGTTACTATCACCTCTGGCAAACATAAGCAAATCATCCGCAAAGCCGAGGTGAGTTATGTTGAGCTTGCCATACCTTGGATGGAATTTGTAATCTTTGACTTGCTTCAATCCTCTAAGTAGTCTACTTAAGTATTCCATTGCAATTGCAAATAGAAATGGTGACATGGGGTCACCCCGTCTAAGTCCTTTGGCAGCTATAAATGGATTTGTCAATTCTCCATTAATAATGATCGAGTAGTTCACTGTTGACATACATGTCTTCACCCATTATATTAACTTTGTAGGGAAGCATAAGTACTCCATAAGTTTCTCCAAGTATACCCATCCAGTGAGTCATAGGCTTTCATCATATCCACCTTCAACATATATCTAGGAGAAATATGTTTTCTATTGTAAGCCTTGACTAATTCATGAGCTAATATGATGTTATCCGTGATTTTCCTCCCAGGAATAAACCTTGCTTGAGCTTCAGAAATGATGTATGGCATTGCCTTCTGTAATATGCCAGCAATGACTTTTGAGATAAGCTTGTATAATACAGTACAACAGGCAATAGGTCTGAAGTCCTTGATTGTCATAGGTTTAGGAATCTTAGGCAGTGAAGTAATGGTATGCAATTGATTGCTGGAAACATTACTCCTATGTGAAAGAATTCTTTCACTGATGCATAGCCTCTTCTTTGATCACTGGCCATGCTTTTTTGAAAAATTCCGCATTGTAACCATCTATACCAGGAGCTTTACCACTTCCTATATCTTTCATCCCCTCATAGATCTCTTCATCAGTTACTTCTGCACTCAATTCTTGTGGCTGCTGCTGTGTTAAAGTTGGGCCATTTCTCATCACCATCATATTAACAACAGGTAGTACATGTGCACTAGATCCCATCAGACTCTTGAAGAAAGAAACTATCTCTTCCTTGATAGTTGTTGGCTCTATGATAGAACTACCTGATAATGCTTGTATTTCAGTGATCTGCTTTTTTTGTTGTCTCTCCTTTATAACTACAATAAAGAATTTGTTGTTGGAATCTCCCAATTTGATCCAATTAGCTCGAGCCTTTTGCTGTAGTATGCCTTCTTCCACCAGTGATCATGTTTCCAACTTATGTAACCACTCCTTCTCTTGTTCTTATAGAAGATCAGAATAGTTTGTTTGTATCTGGCTTTGTATGTAAGAGATAGTTTGTCTAGCTTGTTCTATCTTTTCAGTTACTCCTCTAAATTCAGTTGCATTCAAATGCCTAAACTTACTTTTCATCTCTTTAAGTTTGAGCCAAATATTCTTCATTTTCCCTGCTGCCTTGTTCCTGTTCCAACTTTCAGTAACTATCATCTTGAATGTTGGACGATTCGTCCACACATTGAAAAATCTGAAAGGGAATTTAGTTTGAGTCTTAGGGTTCCTTATATTGATACACATTGGATTGTGATCTAAGATATAAGGTTCCCCATATTCTGTGACTAGATGGCCATATTTCATCATCAATACATCATTTCTAAACACCCTATCTATTCTAATCCAAGCTCTGTCTTCACCCTATTGTTTGTTAGTCCAAGTAAAGTAATCCCCTCTCCATAGATGCTCTATAATGCAAATATCATGGCACAGTTCAGCAAGTTCCCTTATTTTTGTAGTAGTCACAGGCACCTTAGACATTCTATCTTGGGGAGTGAGTAGTGCATTGAAATCTCCCCCTATTATCCAAGGTCCATTAGTTGCCTTTGCTATTCTTTTGATATGTTGCCATAGATTCTTCCTTTGATAAGCTATATTTTTCCCATATACCACAGTGAGATAGCACTGTAGTCCATTTTGTTTCCCTGTTACTTGGCAGTGAATGAACTGATCTTGCTTATCAAGTGGTTGCACTGCATACATTTGGTCATCCCATAAAATTCACACCCTTCCATTTACAGCATGTTCATAATTAGTTAGTCTGCTTCATCCAGTTGTTATTTTACTAATCACCTTTTCTGCTTTAGCTTCTTTCACCTTTGTTTCTACTAGATCAGCCAGTTTGATATGCTTATCCTTTATGTACTGCTTTATTTCTTTTTGTTTATACATCTTATTCAATCCCCTAATATTCCAAATTAACCAAGTCATTGTTATATGAATGTTCCACCCCCTATCAGGTGGCATAGGGTTCTCAACTCTCTCATCTTCTTTTTGTAAGATTTGGAATCCATTCTTAGTTGGTATTGATGATGTCCCAATCACAGATCTTCTATTGCTTGTTAGCACATGCCATTCTTCCATCTGTTCAGTTCTTTGACTATCAATTGCTTTCCCTTTATCCTTTGTTACTGCAGGAGTCCCATTAATTTCCACAACTGTTAGTACAGTGGTTTCTTGTACTAGTGGTTTGATTGTTCCATCTTTTTTCGCTGCTGGCTGCTGCTGTCCCTACCCTTTAATTTGCCATCTTGTGGTAACTTTACCCTACTTTCTCCTTTCTTTATGCTGCTCTTCTTTATTTGTTCTTTTAGTCAATTCACAGTCATGCCCAATCTTCGTACATTCTGTGCAATAGTGTGGCTTCCATTCATACACCACTTGTTGTTGGAACATTCTCCCTGAAGGCTCTTGCAATGTTAATTCTGTTGGAAGCTTTTTGGTGACATTTGCTTCCACAAGAATTCTAGCATAAGAGATACGCGTCTGCTTTGTTGTACATTCATCTACAAATAATGGTCTTCCAATGGCATTTGCTAATTGACTCAAAGTCTTATTTCCCCAGTAGCTCATTGGTAGCTTAGGTAGAGTAATCCATAATGGTCTCAGTCAGAAATTCTGCCTTAAGATCAAAATCAAGAGTCCACTATTGTAGAATCATTCGTCTACCATTGATTGTGTATGGACCTCTATAGAGGATTTCCTTCAAGTCACCAAGTGTATGGATCTTTGTTTACCTTGAAAATGGTAATAATAATTAAATTTGATTTTGTGGTTCTAAAAATATGTGATCCATTTTTCTGCTGGTTGTTAAGCAGTAGAAGGTGAGCGGCAAGATTAGAAAATAATATAAGAGATTGAATATCGCTTTAGAAACCAAAGCAAACGGTTGAGAATCAGGGTCTCGAGCTACCACGTGCGGGGCCTCAACGCCAAGTTAGACGCCCGGCTAAGGGCTGTCGATGGGGGATTAACAACTATTAGGGTTGTGATTGCGGCTCTTTATAGCCAATAACGAGCAATAAATGAAGAACGATTAATGATACATAATAAATGTAAGCAATAGAGTCAAATAGAGAGTATGTTTAAGTTAGAGAGTAGAAAGAATGTTCTTGTATTGAATGAAGTATCTTGTGTGTTCCATCCTCTTACAAAATGACAAGGATCCTCTTTATATAAGGAGGGAAATCCCATCCTAATAATGAGTAATTATTATAAAGATACATAGTCGGAACAACTACCTACTAGTCTGGTACAGACTAGTGTTTCCCTTGCAGGCTTTGTCAGTCTTGATCATGTGCCTTCGGAACTTCTCACTGATGCATCGCAGCCGTTGGTTTGTACTGCCTCGAGGTCGATCATCACGAACCCTCAGGGACGAACTTCTGAGCTAGACTTCGAGCCTCCCGGGGGTGGTCTTTGTTTAGGCGCCCCAGTGGTCACAAAATCGAGCCCTCTAATTTTTATCGTATACAGATAGTCCCTGCGTTTCCTAGAGTAAGACGATAGGAAACGGTTTTGAACTCTTGCACTCATCATGGCGCCAACATGTCAGGGCATTAAATTCTATAACTCAACATCCACGTAAGGGTCGCTATCAGCATGGCTATCGAGGAACCCACGAACCGTCTGGTTCGGTTTCCGCTGCCTATACGGCTTCTATAAATGTCCCAATTGCTTGGCGACTTGCATTTTTGTGATTCCTTCAAGCTTTTAGAGCCAAATCCATCTTCTCCTACGCCCTTCTTTCTTTTGTTCTTGGTTCAATGCCTTCCTTCTCGAGAAAAAGAGAACTTTTAGTTGCCATGGCTAGAACCTCCAAGACAGTGCCTCGGAAAGATAAAACCGCCTCTTCATCTCGAACATCCAAGAGTAAATCCAAGGGTAAGCCTAAAGTGGCTCCAACCGTTGAACAGTGTTCACCCACCGAGTTCGATAGCACAAATGATTTTTCCATCGAGAGGCCTTCATCTACGCCGGGTCGATGCGAACATGTGTCCCAGTTCATCAGCGTTGTGAAGGATATAGGCAAAGTGATGACGGACTGCCAATGGGGTGAGAAAGTGCTGGTTGAGATCCCCTGCCCTAATGAGATTATAACGGACCATAAGGCCGATTTTCTTTATGTATATACATACCCGTTCACTTTGGGCCCTGTCGACTCCTCGAACCCTTCTTCTCCGGCTATAGACCCGGTCATCCTCGACTTCTGCTGTAAATACCAGGTGACACTTGGCCAAATTTATCCCTCTTTTTGGAGGATAGTTTACATGCTTTGTTATTTCTCCAGCAAGGCTCTGATCAGGCTGTACAACCCCCGTCTTTTTTGAGGCTTGATCAAACTTCACCCTCGATCTTCGAAACCCTTTTTCTTGAGTATCGATGAGCATAAGGATCGGGGGTGGATGAGCCGATCTGTCCGAGTAAGGACCTCAGACATCATTCCATCTAAAAGGATGCCGTTCCCGGAGGAGTGGAATGCGAAGTGTAATTGCTTCTTCTTTGAATATGCTTTATTGCATGCTTGCCTTCTTCTCAAAAAACTAACTTTCCCTTTGCCTATGCAGCCGCCCTTTGGTACCCCGAATATGTTCCGAACCTGCTGGGGTGGATTAGGGGATTAGATACCTCTTTCCCCTATCTTGAGTGCTCTTGGCCTGAATTGGCCAAAATGCGGTGGGTGGCCAAGAACCATGGTAAGCTCATTCTTGCCGCTTCTATCAGGTTTTCATATTTCTTCCCCATATCCTACGTTCCGATAAGTTTCGATCACTATGCTTATGATGGCCTTGGCATTAGGGTGCTGATGAGACCACCTCCTGCCGGCGCGGGAGGGCCCTCTGAGCCCGATAAGGGCAAGAAGAGGAAAAAGGAGATGGCCGCCGAATCCCCCGCATCGAAGAAGCCTAAGTCTCGCAGGCCTCAAGCTGAGGCCGAGATCTCGTCTTCAGCTTTCGGGGCAAGTGCCGATGACGAGGATGATGATGATGATGATGATATTAACCTCTTGGCACAAAGGAAGAGGTTGAGAGGTCGGGCACGGATGTCCCCCAAGTGTCAGGCACGGATGTCCCCCAAGTGTCCGTGCCGAGGGCCGCCGAGTTGGGAACGACCGATTCGGCTCGAGACCATGCTTCTGCGGACCTCGAGGAGGGTGCGAATACGGTCCCTGAGTCATCGGCCGGACACAGCACGGTCCGTGCCGAGGAACTCGTTGCTGTCGGCTCCAAGGGGCCCGAGCCTGGAGTTTTTCGGGGACAGGACTTGTCCTTCGGGTTCGTCGACGTTCTGAGGGGCCTAATTTCGGGCCCCCGATTCTCACCTAGAGAGTTTGGGGATGCGCATGACCTGAACATCGCCAAAGCGGGAGGCTTTCGTAAGGGGGGAGGTGAGCTCGGAAACTTCCTCGACAGAGTTAGCGATTATATTAGCCTTGATGCTCCCCATACCATTGAGGAAGCAGAGGGGTGCCTGCGGTCGGTAATACCTTGACATATTTTGGTGCTCTTAAATATTTTCCTTTGTTTCTCTGAATCCTTTGTTTTGTAGGCTAAAAAGTTGTATGACCATGTCGTCTCCAAGCTGCGAGATGAGCTTATAGGTCGTAAGAAGGAAGTTGAGGGTTTTGCCTCGAGTTTAAAGGAGTTGGAGACCCTTTCCGCCCGAAAGGGGGAGGAGTTGAGTGTGCTCCAGGCAAGGTTGGAAGAAATGAACCGAGACAGAGACAACCTTGTTGAGCAGGTAGTACCATATTTTACGAGCCTGCCTTTTATTTTGACTTGATACTTATCAATTTGTTTCATCTTTGTAGGTTGGGCAAAAGAATGCTCTCGTGGGGCATCTTTCGGAGGAGATAGCCGTAAGGACGCGGAGATCTTCAACCTGACGAGGCAGAATGGGGTTGTGGCCTCGGAAAGGGACTTTCTACAGACAGAGCTGACGTCATGGCAAGATCTCTTGAAGAGTTCTAAGGAGGAGATTGATGCGCTGTCGTCGGCTAGGTTAGTGGCAGAGGAAAAGGTGTCCTCGTATAAGAAAGATGCCGCTACTGCGAATGAGAAGGCTCGAGACATATTAGCAGGGGTCGAGCAGAAGCTGACTCGAGCTATAGCTCGTGCCCGTGCGCAAGCAAGGAAGCAGGCTTACGAGGAAGCAAACGGCAGGGGCGTCGATTTCTCAGCCGAGATTGAGAAGGCCCAAATCATGCAGGAAGAGACTGCATATTCGGATGCTGCGGATGAGGGTTCTAATGATGATTTCGGGGAGTAGATTTAGGTCGTCCTTTTCCCTTTTTGTGCCAAGGTTTCTTAGGGAAAGACTTTGTAAATGATCCCCCATTGTACATGTATTTTTTAGGAATACAATGTTTTTTCTTTTTGTTTCCAGCTTTTGAGCTTTATGTTTCATCGCTTTTGTCTTCAAATTCTGATTTGTTGTTTCTTCGGAACGTGTGTTCGGGACAATTAAGGCCTTTGAGATCGGGTACCATCTCAAAATAGGGCCGAGAGCTTTTACAGGGTCGATGCTCCACAAATATCAAAAACCCTCGTGGTCGAACAACTCCCGAGTGCTGGAGCGACGGTATCACTTTAAGTGATATGACTGTGAAAACGACCGGGGTGGCCCCACCGGCGTATTCCTCAAGAAAACAGTACTGACATGGTTAGATTTCATTGGTCCTTAGGGGAGGCGAACGGTCGCCAACTGCTCTATATATGTACTTGCCTTCCCTTATTTTGAAAATGCTGCTGTGCTAGGTGACTATATTTTGTATAGGGTTTCCCCTCCATGCGCTATGTTTCCTTCAACCCAAAGCTTTCGCCTGTGTCTTTTCTTTCCCCTCTATTTGTTTTACCACAATCATGGCTGCTGAGCTCAAACCCACTTACCAAGGAGAGGAGGAGTTTGTTCCGATTTCGCATTTGGTCGGTGGCACACCGTAGGAGCCCGGCAAGCGAACGTCGAGATGCTTCGTTTCGAAGAGGGATTTCACATTGGCGAAACCTCCCGATGTTCTGGGCTGCCGGGAGCATGCTTCGAGGTATATCTCTTCGATAAGGGAGGAGCATCTCGAGGCAGTTAGAAAAGAATGCGGATGGGGAGAAGAAGTGGTGCTGTAGATACCTTCATCGGGGGAGAGCGTCATGGCTCATGTCGAGGGGTTTTTGAACGTATATACGTACCCCTTTACATTGGGCCTTCTCGACAGGGTCGTGCTCGAGTTTTGTAGGAGGTACCAGGTTACCTGGCGCAGGCTCACCCGTCCTTTTGGAAGATAGTGCTGATGATAAGGTACTTTGCAGACAAGGCCGAGCTCGAGTTCTCCCTTAGCCATCTCATTAGGTTATACCGGCCTTTGCATTACCGGGGCTTGATAACCCTATGACGTCGGTCCACTCGGCCCCCTGCCGTTAGTGATGAGGAAGACGAGGACCGAGGGTGGATGAATCGATTTGTTCGAGTGTGAACAGTCGATGTTATCCGCGGAGGGTTTCTGCCATTTCCTGAGAAATTGAATTTCGCACGTAAGTGGTACACTTGCGCTTTTACTGTTTCAGTCCATAATGGAGGTGAGCTTTGTGAAGATATTCTCCCTTTTGCCCTTTTTAGCGATCCCCTGGCTGTCGAACGAGGTTCTTGACCTGGCGGAATGGTCTCGTAAGCTGGCAGCTTGCTCGACTTATGATAAGTGCAAATGGCGAGACCTGTTGAAGGGGAGATGGGAGGCCAAACGTCATGGTAGGTGCACAGTGGCCTGTTATTTTTAGATATGTACTTTCTGTAAAGTGCACTGACTCTGCCAGCGCAGGTGTTGGGGAATTTTCCGAGATGAGGCCGTGTCTCCTTGTGAAGGAGGAGGAGAGATTGCCAACCTCGGGATCGAGGGTCGATAATAAACGGAAGGAATCCTCGAGGTGTGAGGGCGTTCGCAGCGGGGAGAGTCCTATTCCGAGGTTTAAAAGGGACGAGCCGACCGAACTTCCGTCCTCTGGGGCCTCTATTCCTGAAAAAATAGTTCCAACTTTGCCGCCGTTTCCCGTCCCTGTCGAAGGTTCTTTGAGGGACAAGAGTCATCCGCCGCCTCCCTCTTCTCTCACCGAAGGCACTTCGGGGGAAAATAAGACATCGGATGTATGCTCGACTTTTGGTAAGGCTCAGTGGCTTAGCTTTATGGTAAGGTGTTACAACCTATATTTACATACGTTAGTTCATGCCATAGGGTCGTCGACGTAAATCCATGAAGAGATTATCTTTGAGATGATAAGAGATTAATCTTATTGGTCTTAAATGATACAAAGGTGTATAAGGGTGGTTAACAAGTATTAGAAGTTAAACGAATCAAGGATGTTGTCAGCCGTATTTTTGGGTAAACCTAGGGGTGCTTAATACTCTCAAGAGGTCTTATTTTAAGGTATATGAATCATAAAATATCCGTATCATAGTCTTGAAGTCAAACGAGTTATGAAACAAAAGTCGACAAGAGTTGTTGCAACTTAAGTTCATAGTTTTACTTAAACTTTAGGTCAAATATTATTAAGCTTTTCTCCCAATATACTTGGAATTACGGGGTGATCTACCCACCAAATTGAAGATCTATGAGTCTAGTTTCCAACGCATTAAACCTTTTATCAATACGACATTGGAGTAGAGAGATATTTGCGTTTTCGCGAGACTGCGCCAAGCACCTCTCTATGAGACCCACTTAGGCGGTTTAAGACATTTGGATCTATATAGGACGCCTCCAACCCGTTTTAAGTCATTTATTTTCACTATTTTCAGACCTTAGAACCCTAGGAACACCCTCTCAAGGTTCTCTCAAGATTCAAGACCCAAACAAAGGGCAAACAACACAAATCAAGTGTCGGGAATCCCATGGCGCTAGTATGTCTCTTGCTCTTCTTGTTGTTGCTCATTTTTGTGTTGTTCCAGCTCGTGTGGGAGGTTGTTTTAAAGGTTTTATGTTCTGTAAATACTCCCTCAAGTTCTTAATATCAACCCTAGGTGATTTCAAGCCTTCTAAAGTGATTCTAGTGCCAAAAAGAAACACTAATTGATTGCTAGTTTCGCTTCCTTGTTGTTGTGGCAGAATTGGAGGGATATTTCGTGGAGAATTAAGGTCAAATTGGAGTTGTTCTTTCTGTATAAAGGTAAGGAACCTCTTAATCTATATGTATTTAAGATTATCCAAGTTACGGCTAAGTCATTGAAGCTAGAACTTGTGAAATATATATCGAAAGGCTTGGTAGTAATGTTATCGGTTGGTGGACTGTTTTGGGATGCTCAATATGATTATTATTGATGTTGTTTGGGCTGTTTGGTGATTGTTTGGAGTTGTGTGAAGTCATATATATAGGGGAGGTGCTGTCCGTTTCATCGTAAAATAGGTTGTGGTCGATACATAATAGTTATGACGCTTGAATGGTAACTATAGTACCGTTTCTCTTATTGTAGACTAAGGAGTCGTGAAAATTGCATAGCTTGAGATTGGGGCAGTATATACAAGGTATGTGAGGCTATCCCTTTCCTCTTTTGCACGACTCCGATTGTACATAATGTAATGAACGAGCTTCCAAAGATACTCTACTCTTAGAAGCTAGCAGTACTTACATTGTTTCCCCTCTTATGGAACGATTGATGTTGATGTTGCTTCTCTTATTCTTATGTTGTCAATGTTATTGGTACTTCCTGATTCTTATAAGGTTCATGGTGAAGAGTTAGTCCTAATAACGTGTACAGAGGATACCGACCTTACGTCACTCCGAAAGGTTTAGAACGTGAGTCCATGAGTCGAGCATGCATTATATATATGTATCTATTTTACTCTACCGAGCCGCGCTATAGTCGGCCGGGTATGGCACCTATTGTGCAACCACTGATCAGTTGGGTTTTACCGAGCTCCACGTGGCCGGGTACGTTTTTACCGAGCCTATTACGGCCGGGTACGATATGATGATGATGATGCCCACAGAGGCGTATGTTTTAAAAGTTTATGTATATATACATATGTATCACGCATTTCATGTCAGTAGCCCTTAGAGGTACCCAGATGTTACAGGTTGTTTATTCTCTATCCCTGCTTACATTACTGTTCGTACTTATGGTTCCCTGCCTTACATACTCAGTACTTTATTCGTACTGACGTCCTTTTATTTGTGGACGCTGCATGTCGTGCTGCAGGTCCTGATAGACAGGCAGGCGCAGCTCCCCCACCATAGTAGGCTGTCCAGTTCAGCGGTGATTGGCGAGATCCCTTCTTCGGACTTGCCTTGGTCTTGGTATGCATTTTTGTTATAGATATTATGGGTATGTCGGGGCCCTGTTCCGGCTATGTTGCAACACTTATGTTCCTTTAGAGGCTCATAGACAGGTGTCGACTCATGTATAGTTTGGTAGGCCTTGTCGGCTGGTTTTTGTTGTATAGTCTCTCATGGTAGTGTGGTAGCTCGTACCTTATATATAGTTTCTTGATTGTCTAGTCATCCCATGTTATGTATGTTCATGCCATCATATTTTATTGTTGGTTGTCCATGACCCATGTCTACCATTTATATTGATTTCGTCAGCCCTAAAAGATAATAAAGAAGGTTAGATAAAATGTATGTTGGTACTCGGTAAGTATGGCCGGGTGCTAGTCATGGCCCTCCGTTTGGGTCGTGACAGCTTTGGTATAGGCTTCTTTTAGTTTCGTGCTTTCCTTTCCTTATTGAGATTTATTTTTGCAGGCCTTTGATAAGCTTAAGTCCGAGCTGCTTCGCCGTGAGGCTAGGCTGCTGAAAGCTTTGGATGGGGATAAATCCCTTAGGCTTCTTTGCACGAAAAAGGAAGATGAGCAAGTATTCCTGCGGTATGAGGCGGATCGAAGTCGGAACTACGAGGACTACCTCGAAAGACAGGTAGCTTTTGTTTTGAGCCGATGCGCGCTCCTCCTCCAGATTTCGTAGGTTAATATTTTTCCTTTTTCAGTTGCAGAGAAAAACGGAGGACCTGGAGCGATTTTGGGGAGAATTTGGCCAGGTTAAGCGTGAGCGTAATGAACTGGAAGCCCAGGTTGAGGCCCAGAGGGATGTTTTGGCCAAGGCCTCCGCCTTGAAGTGCAGTTCAGGGTCGTTCGTGCGAACAGTCCAGTCCGATCGAGCAAGATTGGAAGGCTCGAATCTGAAATTTTAAGGAAGAAGGCAGAGGTAGTAGATGCTCGGACCGAGGCTGAGGTGATCCGAGCCAGGGCCGATAAGAAAGTGGTCGTCTTTTTGCAAGACGCCATCGACGCTCGAGCTGAGCTGAGAAGAGCTCTCGACCTGGAGAGTAGGATCAAAGAGTATGTCGGATGTAGATCTCGGAGGGAAACCCTCGAGGAGATACACTCCAGGGGCTTTGATCTCTCGGAATAGATAGAGCAGGCAAAGACGAATGAGTCCGATGCTAAGTTCCTTTTGTCTAACGCCGAAGATAGCGAGGAAGAGGCTGTTGTGCCATAGTTCCCGAGGGGGTTGTAGATTGGACTTTTCTTTTCCGATTTTGTACATAGCGCCAACATTGTAAATGGAGCTTTGTGTTTTTTCATACATGTGTATAAAAGGAAACCCTGTGGGCTTTATTCTTCATGCACTTCCTTTTTGCTTCGATGTTTGTCAATCTTTAGCTAGATGAACCAGTTTTCGGATTAAAAAGAACCCTTAGGTTTATAGTACGGCCCTGGGGCTCGTTGGACTAGCCCGCAGGCTCTTACGCGTCTGGTCGGTACGACCTTTTAATATAAGCCGGCGTTTAAGCTCTTATGCTTTTGCTCTTAGGCATATTCGGTTAACTGTTTCGGGTTCAATCTTCGAGTCGGATTTTGACTCGAGCTTATTGACCCTTAAGTTTTGGATTAAAGGCTGGCCCTTAGGCTCTCGCGCGATTGGTCGGTACGACCTTTTTCATGGGCTGGCGGTAGTGGCTCTTACACGATTGGTCGGTACGACCTTTTAAATGGGCTGGCGGCAGTGGCTCTTACGCTTTAGGTCGGTATGACCTTTTATACAGGCTGGAGACAGTGGCTCTTATGCATTGGGTCGGTATGACCTTTTATATGGGCTTTATTTTTTCCTCGTTAAGGACTTTTTAGAATTGTGTTTGCCTGACTCTTCGACGGTTCGGTTAAACCTCGACTGCGAGTTGTTATGCGGCGGTGATCGAGCACCTTGGGAGGTTTTGCTCGGTGGCTGAGTGTTTTGAAGCCTGTAGTTTTGGGGCTGACATGGTTGAAGCCCTTTTGCCTATATCGAGGGTAGCCTGTTTTAACCGGTTCTTTTCGAAGTAATTGAAGGCCTGTGATTTTGTAGCGACGGTCGGGCGTCCCCGAGTCGCATTAGTTTGGCTAGTACAGCCTTGTGACCGTAATCATTGTGTTTGGCCGGAGCCTTTCAGTCCCCGAGTGAAGTAGTTTCGGCGTTTATATCGAGGGTATGCCTTTTTTGGGGTCTTATAAGTTCGATATATAGCCTTAACTTTAAGATTGGGATTATGTCCTTTGTAAGGTCTTATAAATTTTTACATGCCTTTGAGGTCTCACAGCTTTGGTTACTTGGTACAAGTATGGTTCATGCCTTGCTTGAGGTCTTACAGTTCTGATATTGCTTTATGAAAGTCTTATGAATTTTTACATGCCTTTGAGGTGTTACAATTTTGATATTGCCTTATAAAGGTCTTACGCGTTCGAGGTTGCCCGCATGGGGCTGTATAGCCTCGGGTTTTGACAGATCAATGGGTGTGGCAGTTGGTGGCAGCCCCCGAGTAATCAAGAATTTCTTGGCTCGGGGAGCCATTCCCTGTAAACTTGGTATTGCCTCGTTGAGGGCTTACGAGTTCGGAGTTTCCGACCCTGAGGTCATGAGGTCATGTAGCCTTGAGTTTTCGACGCCAGTCCCCGAGTGTCTGGGACGTTTTTTTGGCTTCTGGAGCCGTTTTTTTTGCAATCTTAATGTTGCCTCATTGAGAGCTTAGCTTCTAGTTTTTGACGCCAGTCCCCGAGTGTTCGGGACATTTTGGGCCCTGGAGCCATTTTTGTAAGAAATGGCGAGCTTCTTTGAAACGCGAAATGCTTTGATGGAGGGGAAAATATTCTTTGATTTCTTGGTACAAGTATACATGTCTTTGCCATCCAGGGCTCGGTTATTCTATACGGACACGGTTCGATCGACCGTTTGGCTCGGTATATCATTTTCCTATCGAGACCCCGTTCAGCACATCTTGGCTTCTCCGAGGGGGTGACCTTCCGGGGGGATGCCCCTCAGTATTCGAGGTTGATTGAAGAGAAGCCTTGAATACTTGTTGAGCCTTCCTTAGGTAACATATAGATGTTGCCTCATTAAAAACCTTGTCGGTAAAAACCCTTCTTGGGATAAAACCCGATCGAAGGAAAAGAGTGCAACGCATGCTTTCGAAACCTAAGGCCTTCAGGTTAGAAAGCGCTTCGGCAGCATTGATCGAGTGCCTGCATACATGGTTAGAGCAAAATCTGAACGAAAAAGGGAGATGATCATACCTTAGTGCTGGTGATGCCTTGCGTCTTAAAATGCTTCGATCGTTTGCTTTGAGGACGCGGTACGGTCCGTTGCTTGTTTTAGTTCGACGATGGAGGTATTGGTGCCGGTGCCACATCGTGCATCTCAAACACCTCTTTTGCTGCATGCTGTTCTCCGTAGACGGTATTTATCTCATCCTTTGTCAGAAACTTCATCATTTGATAGAGGGTGGACGGTACTACCCTCATGCAGTGTATCCATGGCCTTCCGAGCAAGGCGTTATACCTCATATCTCCTTCGATGACATGAAACTTGGCATTTTGGGTTATGCCAGCCATGTTGACCGGGAGGGTGATTTCTCCTTTGGTCATTTTGCTTGCCATGTTGAATCCATTGAGGACTCGAGAATCGGGCACGATCTGGTCGAGCAGTCTGAGCTGCTCCACCACCCTCGACCTGATGATGTTGGCCAAGCTACCTGAATCCACAAGCACACGGTTAATTTGAAATGTATTTACAAGAAAGGAAATTACCAATGCGTCGTTATGGGGCTGAGATAGAGCCTCGAGGTCTTCATCGCTGAACGCGAGGGCGTCCTCGGGTACGTAACCTCGAGTTCGCTTTCCCTAGTGATGGAAATTTTGTTCTCCTAACCATGGGTTCTTGTGGAGCATCGATACCTCCGAAGATCATGTGGATAACATGTTGTGGCTCTCTTGTTTCACTCTTCTTGGTCGCCTCTCTTTCCCGGAACTGATTCTTAGCTCGGTCCCTGAGGAATTCTCGGAGGTGACCTTTGCTGAGTAGTCGGGCTACTTCTTCCCGGAGTTGTCGGCAATCCTCGATCTTGTGACCATGTGTGTTGTGAAATTCACATATCAAGTTATGGTTCCTTTGCAAAGGATCTGATTGTACAAGCCTTGGCCACCTGGTGTCTCTGATTTTACTGATGGCGAATACGATGTCTGATATGTCGACGTTGAAGTTGTATTCCGACAGGCGGGGAGCCTCCGTCGGCCCTGTGTGCCCATCGAATCCAACTCTGCTGATAAGTCCTTGAGGGTTCTGACCTCGATCTAGCCTTCGATCGTTGCGGGGTATATTGCGCCTTGGGGCATTTCTTCTATCTTCAGTGTATGGTTGGTATCTTTCTTTATTTGGCTTTGGCTCCTTCGTCTGAACCTTGCTAGGATATACCGAGCCCGAGGGGTCTCCCAGCTCATCATCTTCGACCCTGATCTTTGATTGGTATCGATTGTAGACATCTGACCAGGTCACGGCGGGATATTCGACTAAGTTCTGCTTCAGCTGCTTCGAAGCTACCGAGCTCTGCTCGTTCAAACCTTGAGTGAAGGCCTGCACTGCCCAGTCGTCGGAGACCGGCGGTAGTTCCATTCTTTCCATTTGGAAATGAGATACGAATTTTCGCAGCATCTCGTTATCTCTTTGCTTGATTTTGAAGACGTCGAATTTTCTTGTAGCTACCTTGATGGCACTAACATGTGCCTTTATGAACGAATCTGCCAGCATGGCAAACGAATCTATCGAGTGTGGGGCTAAGTTGTGGTAGCACATCATCGCTCCCGTTGAGAGCGTCTCTCCAAATTTCTTCAGTAGGACGGATTCGATCTCGTCGTCCTTTAGGTCGTTGCCTTTTACTGCACAAGTGTAAGCAATGACGTGTTCGTTGGGGTCCGAGGTTCCGTTGTACTTCGGAATGTCGGGTATTCTGAACTTCTTTGGAATGGGTTTTGGAGCCGCTTCTTGTGGGAACGACTTTTTCACAAACTTCTTGGAGTCGACACCTTTCGGGATCGAGGGTGAGCCCGGGATTTGATCGACCCTAGAATTGTAGGTCTACACCTTCTTGTCGTTGGCTTCTATCTTCTTCTCGCCCGATTCGACCCTCTTTGTGAGGTCCTCGAGTATTTTTATGATGGCGGAGTCGGCTGCTGACCCGTTGTTGCTTGATCTTTCCGGAACCTGCTCGGCTTGGGGAGCCGTTTCCGACGCTACCGTGCTGGGAGTTTTCTGGTGACTTTGCAGCTGAATAATCGCTAACTGTTGTGCCTGTAAAATTTCAAAAATAACGTGAAAGCTAACTTTCTGTTCTTCCCTAGCCGGGGTTTTCTGAGCTTCTTGTTGATCTCCTTGGTGTGGAGCTTATTTCGACGTGTTGAGCGTCGCGCGAGACCGCGTCCTCAGGAATTGGTTCTTGCGCGTCCCAAGGGTTTCGTGGTGGTACACCAACACTTGGAATAGCTACACCGTTTTCTCCATGGTCCTCAAGATTGTTGTTTTCTTGTGCGTTTACTGAGTTGGACATTTTGACCTGAAATCAAGGATCTTGGGCAAGAAAAAGTGTGAAAGATAACTTGCATTATGTAGTTAACCAGCAAGAAAACAATCACTATTATTTTTAGCCCCACGGTGGGCGCCAAACTGTTTACCTTGAAAATGGTAATAACAATTAGATTTGATTTTGTGGTTTTAAAAATATGTGATCTCTTTTTATGCTGGTTATTAAGCAGTAGACGCTGAGTGGCGAGATTAGAAAATAATATAAGAGATTGAAGATGGCTTTAGAAACCAAACCAAAAGGTTGAGAATCGGGGCCTCGAGCTACCACTTGCGGGGCCTCAATGCCAAGTTAGACGCCCGGCTAAGGGCTGTCGATGGAGGATTAACAACTATTAGGGTTGTGATTGCGGCTCTTAATAGCCAATAACGAGCAATAAATGAAGAACGATTAATGATACACAATAAATGTAAATAAAGCAATAAATATAAGCAACAGAGTCAAATAGAGAGTATGTTTAAGTTAGAGAGCAGAAAGAATGTTCTTGTATTGAATGAAGTATCTTGTGTGTTCCATCCTCTTACAAAATGACAAGGATCCCCTTTATATAAGGAGGGAAATCCCATCCTAATACATTAGTAATTATTATAAAGAAACATAGACGGAACAGCTACCTACTAGTCTGGTACAGACTAGTATTTCCCTTACAGGCTTTGTCAGTCTTGATCATGTGCCTTGGGAACTTCCCACTGATGCATCGCAGCCGTTGGTTTGTACTGCTTCGAGGTCGATCATCACAAACCCTCGGGGACGAACTTCCGAGCTAGACTTCGAGCCTCCCGGGGGTGGTCTTTTTTTAGGCGCCCCAGTGGTCACAAAATCGAGCCCTCTGATTATTACCGTATACAAACTTAGCTATGTAATAACCTTCTTCATGTAAGAACAGATCTGGAGCTACCACTCGACTCCAATTTTGAGCTATGTACCTCTCCATAAATTTATATCGTGGTGTATCCCCAAGCATAGATAATTAGAGCACACTACCACTTTTTAGTTTGAGAATCAATTTCATCCTTATCTAGCTTATCTAGCTTCACCACAATATTTCCATCTACTATTTCTGGTGGAATATAAGATAGTACCATACCATTTTCTGAAGATCTATTACCAGCAAACAAGTTAATCCATGTGTTTCCCAGCACCGGTGCCTCTGCATGTTTCTTTGGATCTACAGTCACCTCTGCTGATACTATTCCATTTGTTTTTAGCTCAGCTTCTGCTATTTCTTCTTTATCCTTCATAATTCCCATTTCAGCACATACCGGCGTGCCTTCACATGACGACGAAGTCACATTCATCTATTGCAGTGAGATTTAGCCATTTCGCCGGTCCCGTAGTTTTGCTGAGAGAACCTAATTTCTGAGAATTAGGTTGAAATTGGCTACCAATTAGGGTGGTTACTTGTTGAGTAGTTCCTTTAGCTAGTGTATCTGCAATTACCGTTGCACTTATCGCTTCTCTGACCGTCACGAGTGGATCTCATTTAGGTCGTCCTCGCTATCTCGCCATGGCTGCTTCTCAGACGGTGTACGTTAGCATAACGTTCGCCGAGAACCTAGAGAGAGAAAGTGTGTGTCCTGTGCCATTTCTCTATAGTGTGTTCAGAAGAAATCGTCAAATCAATGCTTGACCACAATAATACACATTCGACTATGAGAATGTAGAGTAGATTAGAAGAATATTACCAGTCTTTTTCGCAACGTGACGAAGTAAGGACTTCATAATTGTATAGAAAACCCCAAAATCTCGACTGCCGGGATGGGGAACTTTGAACATAGAAACTGACGAAACTTTGAGCATGGATACTGTCGGACGAGAGCGTTGAACAAGATGAATTGCTTGGTTCCGATACCATGTCAGGGTTGAAATCGACCAGCAATTGATGAGAAGCTGAACGAAAACCCTAGATAAAAATAAAAGAAGAAAATAGACAGAGAATTTTATTGTGTTTCATCTGTTTCTAATATGACCACCTGTTTCTGAAAATATCGGAAGACCCTTATATGAACAAGTGGGTCGGGTCATAGTAATAAATGAAAATACAATATAAAATGAATAACTAGGCTTAAACGATACAAACAAATATTCTAGCTATTACAAAAATATACAATTGGGCCTCAAGCTGAGAAGGCCAACATTATCTTTCTTTTATGTAATACTCTTTCCTGTTTCTCAGCCTGAAAAAGAGACACTTTTTTATATTTTAGAAATTAACTTTAGACTTATTATTTTACCCCTAATATCTATGTCTTTTTAGACCACAAGTTCATAAGTCTTCTTTATAAACTCCATGCCCGGTCAAATATCGTCATATAAAATAGGACATAGAGAATAATTGTATTAATTATTCACTTTACTATAAACTTTTTTTTACATATTCAAAAAATGAAGGTTAAAAATGTTTTTTTGTAAAGTTTTTTCTTTACGAGGAGCGCAACTACGACATCATTATACATCACTCATATTATTACGGTAATGTAACGACCCTGTCAAGATCCGAAATTTCTACCGCCGGGACCTTGATGGCGCCTAACATTTCACTTGCTAGTCAAGCCAACGAAAGAGATCATTAGGCTAAATTCTTAAGTTTCTTAGTGATAGACATCAAATAATCCATAACAAGGTAAAAAGAAAAGCGCGGAAATCCATAGCGACTTTAACACTTATACACAACTACCTAGAATTTGGTGTCACAATCCACGAACTACTAAGATTTAGCTACAAGTAAGGTGTTTGAAGGAAATACAACTAGTTTCGATACAAATGAAACAGTAAACGAAATGTACAGAAGGGGACGCCAAGGCCTGCGGACGCCAACCGGACTACCTTGGTTCTCTAAACAGATCAAGCCAGCAACTAGACTCAGAGTTAACTCGGTCTGACACCAAAATCTGCACAAAAAGTGCATAGTGCAGTATCAGTACAACCGATCCTATGTAGTGGTAAGTGTCGAGTCTAATCTCGGAGAAGTAATGACGAGGCTAAGACAAGACACATTTATAAACCTGTGTAGTTAAACAATATACGAGCACAATAACAACTAATAAAAGCTGAACAGATCTGTAACAATAAAGAAACCACGTCAGACAATATGCTTTGCACCAATGAAAGTATTAAACACAGTAAAGACAAGTGCATGACATCACCCTTTGTGCTTTTACTCTCAACCTCACCATAATAATTACAGAAACGACACGGCATCACCCTTCGTGCATTAACACTCATCCTCACCATATAAACAAAAGAAACGGCACATGCATTAACACTCATATATAATGGCACGACATCACCCTTCTTGCATTAACTCTCACTCAAAAAACATTGCACGGCATCACCCTTCGTGCTTTAACACTCTCCCTCACCAAAATAATGAACAATAACAACAGAGAGATAGAAATATTAATAATCAGTCTTACTTCAATCAATACCGAATATTAAGAATCAGTCAATACGCAATCAATACCGAATTCCGTAAAAAATGATAAGAGTTGCTCAACCTAACGAATAGCTAGTCTAAGCATGAACAATATGATCAAAGAATACAACAGTTACAAGAATAAGACTCACTCGCATGCTGTGACTCGACAACAACGCATAGGTGCTCGTCACCTCACCTATACATTGTACTCAACATCAAAACACGTAGCAAATAGGCAAATAATACCTAATCCCTCAAGCCAAGGTTAACCACGACACTTACTTCGCTCCAACGGCCAAACTCACAACTTAATCACAATTTTTCCCTTCACACAAGCCTCCGGACCAATAGAATCTAGCAATTTACCAACCAAACTATTCAACTAAAGCCTTAGGATCTACCCACGATTGCAAATAATTTAATTTAGGCCATTTTTGAAAAAGTCAACAAAATTCAACACCCGGGCCCGCTTGGTCCAAGCCCGAAATTCGTACCAAAATCCGATTACCATTCATCCCCTAGCCCAGATATATAATTGGTTTTGGAATTAGACCTCAACTTGAGGTCTAAATCCCCAAATTTCGAAATCCCTAGTTTCTACGCAAAATCCCCTAATTTTACCATGAAAACCTTAGATTTTTGGTTGAATCTTATGAAAAAGCGGTGAAAGATTGAAAGAATTTAGTTTAAGATCACTTACCAATGATTTGGGGAAGAAAAGTTCTTTGGAAATCGCCTCTTGTGGTTTAGGTTTTGAAAATTTGGGAAATGAATCAAAAATCCTGTCTAAGTCATCTTTTGTTCAGCTGCAGGTATTGCATTTGCGAACAAAACTTTGCCCTTGCGAATGAACAGTGCTTTTGAAATTGCCATAAATGGTTCGCAATTGCGAATGAACAGTGTTTTCGCAATTGCCATAAAAGGTTCGCAATTGTGAGTGAACAGTGTCCCACCAGAAACTAGCAAAACCCAAACTTCTCCGAAACGATCCGAAACCACCCCGAAACTCATCCAGAACCTCCCGGACACAAACCATATATGAATTTCAATCATAAAACATGCTACGGACCTGCTCGCACACTCAGGACACTGAAAAGAGGTTGTCTTAACCCGATATTGACCATGGTCAAACTCCCAAATTTCTTAACTTTACTAGTCTCTCAACCAAAGATCTAAAAATACAACCAAGCCCATCGGGACTCCAAACCAAACATGCACACAAGTGTTAAAACATCATAAAAACTTGCTCGTGCGATCAAATCACCAAAATAACACTTAAAACCACGAATTTAGCACCAAATCAAATGAAATTCTCAAGAATACTTTGAAATTCCTATTTTTACAACCAGACGTCCGAATCACGTCAAACCAACTCCGTTTCTCACCAAATTTCACAGATAAGTCAAAAATATTATATTGGACCTGTACCGGGCTCCAAAACCAAAATACGGATCTGATACCAATGAGATCAAACATCAATAGTTTCTTAAACACAAATAAATTTTCAGACATTCAATTTTCAACAAAAAATCATAACGCGGGCTAGGGATCTCTGAATTCGATTCCGGGCATACGCCCAGGTCCCATATTTTGATACGAACCCACCAGGACTGTCAAAACACGAGTTCGGGCATGTTTACCAAAAAAGTTGACCGAAGTTAACTCAAATGAGGTTTTTAAGCAAAATTTCTTATTTTTATCAACTTTCAACATAAAAGCTTTTCGGAAACACGTCCGGACTGTGCATGCAAGTCGAGGAGGGACAAAATGAGGGTTTTAAGCCTCAGAACATAGAAATTGGTTTTAGTTCATAGGATGACCTATCGGTTCATCACATTGACCCAACCGGTCGTTTTGAGAATGGCGTACCGTTTAGTGGCTTAAGGTCTCGAGCAGCTTCGTATTTTGTATTATGACTTACGTGTGTGGTTGAGCTCAGTTTTTAGATGATTCAGAATTTATTTGGAAGGACAAAGTGAAAAGAGTTGGCCGGAGTTTGACTTTTGTGTAGACGAGTCCGGAATGGTGTTATAATAATTCCGATAACTTCGTATGATGATTTTGGAACATATGCCCGGATTTGGATTTGGAGGTCCGTAGGTTGATTGATGCATTTTCACGAAAGTTAGAAAGTTGAAGGTTTGAAAGGTTGAGAAGTTTGACCGGGAGTTGACTTTATTGATATCGGGGTTGGATTCCGATTTCGGAAGTTGGAATAGGTCCGTTGTGCCATTTATGACTTGTGTGCAAAATTTGAGGTCAATCGGAGTTGGTTTGGTATGTTTCCGCGTTAGTTTTAGAAGTTGGAAGTTCAATAGTTCATTAGGCTTGTAATGGGATGTGATTCGTGATTTTGATGTTGTTCGATGTGATTTGGGACTTCGAGTAAGTACGAATTGTAATTTAGGACTTGTTGGTATGTTTGGATGGGGTCCCGGGGTCCTCGGGGTGTGTTTCGGGTGAGTTTTGAACAAGTTTGGGCATTTCGGCACTTTGATGATGTTCTGGAGCAGTTGAAGTGCGGAGGGAAAAATTTGGGAGTGCTGAGGCAAAGCTCATGTGCGGCCGCAAACAAAATTTTGCGGATGCACTGGCCAAAGTGCGGGACGCAACAGGGAAATCGACATGTTTGTTGGTCTGATTTCAGAAGCTTATATCTTTTAATGTATAATCAATTTGGAGATAATCCAAAAATGAAAGTAGTAGCCCTTTGAGTCTAATTACCAGAAAATCAAACCGTTCAGCATTTGAACATTTGTATAGAAATTTATGGTCTACTTATTGAAGACTGATAGTACAGCTACTACTGAAGTATGGCCGCACAATTTAGCTTCGCGGCCGCAGAACTTGGAAGCGCGGACCACACAAAAGTGCGGTCAGCACTATGGGAGATCAGACATAGTACTATATAAACGAGGGTTCGAGTATGATTTCACATTTAGACATTGGGAGCTCGGATTGAGGCGATTCTTGAAGAGATTTTCAAGACATTGATTGGGGTAAGTGATTCTAACTCGGATTTAGTTGTTTTAAATGAATCTATCATTTTTTTAACATTTAATTAGTATTTTTGGTTGGAAAAGAATTGGGGAAATTGTAGAAACTTCATAAACGGTAATTTGAGGATTGGAGGGTCGAGTTGAGATCGGAATTGAGTAATTTTGGTATGGTTGGACTCGTTGTTGAATAGATGTTCGGATTTTGTTAGTTTTGTTAGATTCCGAGATGTGGGCCAGTGGTTAACTTTTTGGTTGACTTTTTAGTTTTCGTTAAAGGTCGAAGCTTTATTATCTGAAATTATTTTCTATGGTTTTTATTTATGATATGAAGGTATTTTGGCTAGATTTGAGCCGTCCGGAGGTTGTCTCACATGAGAAAGTTATTTTAATGTATCGGTTTAGCTTCCTTGAGGTAAGTATCTTGCCTAACTTTGTGTGGGAGAACTAACCCCTAAGGATTTGAGTTGTTTGTTCTATTTGTGTCTTGTGAAAGCCGTGTACGCGAGGTGACGAGTACGTACTCGGGCTTATATGTGGATAATTGACCGGTATAGACTCTTACGCTTCTTTCATGTACTTATTTGGAATTGTTAGCACATGTTATATCTTTTATTTGTTACGTCTACTATCACATTCTTTATGGAAGTTGTCGTTACATGTTATATTCTTTACTTGTCGAGTTTGCTCTTGTATGCCTTATTAGTAGTTGTTACCACTTTTACAATTATGTGATTTTTATTATTGTCGAGTTATTCTTAGTTAAAATTGTTGTACATTATATCCTTTTGTTGCCCGGCTATTCTCATACTTTTTGACATAATTGCTAGTTCATGCCATTTCCTTCATTGTTAGCAGAACTCATACACTAGAATCCGAAGTGTGCCATTTCATGGAAATACTTTCACTATCGAGATTATTCTTAAACAACTGATTGGAATTGAGGTTATCGGAAGTCATTAATCTATTTTAAATTGATGTTGTGTTAAAGGGGATGTTGTTCCTTGTGAGTTACTTTCCTGTACATTTTGTTGTTATTGAGATTTTATGCATATTGTGTTGAGCCGTGGGCTATTTATTGAGGAAATATTGATTTGTTGGATCTTTGGAAAGGTTGCGGCCTATGGGCACTTGTGTTATGAGTTGATACATCGTGTGTTGTGATGTTAGCATTTGTGAATATTTGTGTGGTTTGGTTGTTGCTATGCGGAGTATAAGGGTGGCATTTCACGGTTATTGTTACGCGGGGCATAAGGGTGTCATGTCGCTGTTGTTAAATGTACGGACTGATAAGGGTGGCTATTGTGTTATTGTCCGAGCGGAGTTGTCACGACCCTGGAGGTCGTGACGGCACCTAGTCTCTACGACTAGGTAAGCCTAACATTTGCAGAATAACGAAAATGAAACCAAAACTTTAACAACTAACTGCAACAAATAATTAAATAACTAATGAAAATGCCGTTCGACATGTACAATAATCAACACTCGAGTATACACAGTATTCCCAAAACCCAGAACATTATATGTCAGAAGCTACGGAAGAAAACTAATATCTCTATACACTAGAGTCTAAGAAAAATACGGAAAAGTAAATGACATAGGAGGGAATAAAGGGGACTCTGAGGTTTGCGAACGCGGCATATATACCTTGAAGTCTCCAAAGTCTCGATGCTCACTGATGATGAGGCTGATACGAAGTACCTGGATCTGCACATAAAGATGTGCAGAAGAGTAGCATGAGTACACCATAATGGTACCCAGTAAGTGCCAAGACTAACCTCGGTCGAGTAGTGACGAGGTCAAGTCAGGGCCCTACTGGTATATATAAAATAAATATGGCAAAAAAAAATATTGCAGTGTAATAAGAGATTGGAATTTAACAAAAAGGAAATCATAGAAAATAACAGTACAGTACACAGGGGTGAAAGTAGGGGATCTCCTGAGATACCGTCTCATAGTCCCAAAAGTAAATATGCAAGGGGGATCTCCCGAGATACCGTCTTGTAGTCCCAAATTAAATATGCAGGGGGATCTCCCAAGATACCGTCTTGTAGTCCCAAAGTAAATACGCAGCTCAAAAATAATGGAAATAACAGTTACGGCAAGAAATCCTACAGTTTTAGACTGAGTACAAGTCAAGAAAAAAGTTGGAAATCCACTAAGCATGCTGCAGAGAGTTTAGATAAGCATTTAATACACGTAGACATGCGCTATTAGGCTAAACAGGATAACGACACATGCTGGTATAACTCAATTAAGATGAAACAGGTTATTACTCAGTAAAAATCGGATTTTACAACAAATAGCCCGTGTACGCACTCGTCACCTCATGTACACGACACTCACATAAAACAATAGTACCAAATCCTAAGGGAGTTTCCCTCACACAAGGTTAGGTAAGACACTTACCTCGAACCAAGCTCAATCAATCAGTAAGAATGCCTTTTCCACGATTTTCCGACTTGAAATGACCCAAATCTAGCCAAAAGTAATTACATACCATAAATATAACTATAAGGAACTAATCTAATTAATGAAATCAAGGTTTAAGCAAGAAATTAGAAAATCGCCCCAAAAAGTCGACCCGGGCACACGTCTCGGAATCGGGTAAAAGCCACAAAATACGAACTCCCATTCACTCGTACCAAAATTATCCAAATCCGAATCAAAACTAAATAACTTAGTTGAATAACTCTCCCATTTTCCTCCAAAATTTTCAACCCAAATCCAAAATTAAAGGATGAAATCAACTATAGATTAATGGAATATAATCATAAGTGAGTCAAGAATCATTACCCAATAGCTTTCTCTGAAAATCCCCCAAAATTTTGTCCAAATCCGAGCTCTCTATCTCAAGTTATGTTAAAAATGGCCTAACCCTCGATTTTGAAATGTTATATTCTGCCCTGTGATCCATTCTTCACGAACGCGGAAGAACCCTCGCGTTCGTGAAGCATAAACTTACTTCAGCCCAAAATCCTTCATCATGAACGCGAGTGCCTAATCGCGAACACAAAGGTCACTCATCTCGACCCTACGCGAGCACGGGACCAGCGAACGCGTTGGCAGAATGGTCTGGAGACTCAGTTGACCAACATCCTCTACGCGAACGCGGGAAACTCATCGCGAACGCGTAGACCAATTACCTCAGAGCTTCGCAAATGCGGGACCTCCATCGTGAACGCGAAGAAAATAATCCCTTATGCCTCCAGTTCCTCTTCGCGAACGCGGTTCTCCCCTCGCGAACGTGAAGAAGGAAACCAGAACTGGAAACACCAGAGAATCTGCAATTTTTCACATGTCCAAAATGATCCGTTAACCACTCGAAATTAACCTGAGGCCCCCAGGACCTCAACCAAACATACCTACAAGTCCTAAAATACCATAAAAACTTAGTCGAGCCCTCAAAACACATCAAACAACAACAAAAACACGAATCACCCTCCAATCCAAACTTAATGAACTTTGAACTTCAAACTTCTACAACAGATGCCGAAACCTATCAAACCACGTCAGATTGACCTCAAATTTTGCACACGAGTGATATTCAACATTACGGACCTACTCCCACTTCCGAAATCAGAATCCGACCCTGATATCAAAAAGTCCACTTCTGGTCAAACTTCCAAAAAATTCAACTTTCGTCATTTCAAGCCTAATTCAGCTACATACCTCCAAAATACAATCCGGACACACTCCTAAGTCCAAAATCACCCAATGGAGCTAATGAAACTGACCAAACTCCATTCCAAAGCCGTCTTCACACAGTTCTAACTACGGTCAAAATCCTAGAACTTAAGCTTCTATTTAACTAAGTTTCCCAAAACATTCTGAAACCAAAAACAGAACCTCTCGTCAAGTCACATAAGCAGAAAAAGATACGGGGAAAGCAGTAAATAAGGGATGGGGTCTATTATTCTCAAAACGACCGGCCAGGTCGTTACAGGAGTGATAAGGGTGGCTATTACACGGAGTGATACGGGTGGCTATCGGAGAGATAAGGGTGGCTAACAATATTGTCATGGCGGAGTGATACGGGTGGCTATTAGAGAGATAAGAGTGGAAAATGTCAGGGAAGATGTGTGATGGTTTGGGAATATTGTGTTGGTGATTTTCGTGTGATGGTGTGCTTTTCCTTGTGTATGCCATACACCTTACGTGACTTGCTTTGTTGCTTCGATGAACTACTCGATGTTTTTCATATTACTTGTTGACTTGGGTTGCAGTGGTACACTCGCACAAGCATACACCGTAGCATGCCACTTATACTAGCTCAGGAGCATGGAACTTGACATTTATTCATCATGCCCATATGTTCCTGTATTATCTGCATTCAGGTTGCTATTGAGCCTATGACCACTCCAGGCGGATTGTAATTGTGAGCCTGTGATCATGCCGGGCGGATTGAGATATTGGCACGTGAGTTGTCCGTGCATGATTCGAGATGTGGCACGAGGTGCCGTGAGTATATGATGGTGGGTTGAGATGTGTGACTTGTGACTATGAGATGAAGTATCACAGAGTGATTTTGTTGTGAAACTTGTGTTAGAACTGCTTGATTTATTGGTTGTCATTGTGTTCCTTATTTGGTTTCAATGGTACTTTTATGGTATTCCTATTGCCTTGCTGTTTATATCACATGTTGATTTTTATTGCTATTTACTGATTTCTGCTTTCCATTATTAGCTTCATACTACTTTACTGCGCAATTTATTTTATCTAGAGAGTGCCTTGACTTGTACCTCGTCACTACTCCACCAAGATTAGTCTTGATACATAGTGGTTACCGACCGTGGTATATTCATACTACACTTCAGCATATTTTTTTCCAGAGCCAGGTATTGCAGATATCGAACTCGGGCAGAGTTAACTTGTTGGTCACGAGGATTCAAGGTAGAGCTGCTTGGTCGTCGCAATCCCTTGGAGTCCTTTCCCTATAGTGTACTATTAGCTTGTCATTTGAAGAGTATTGTATTTTGATCATTGAGATATTTCCATGTACTTATCTAGAGTTTGTGACTCTGTATTACTAGTCTTGGGAGGTTGTTATGATTATTGCCGTGTAGGCTCATTTCACTCTTGTTTCGGTATTTATATTAAACATTGTTTGAAATTATCATTGGAAAAACTAGCTTAATCGTTATAGTAATCGTCTTACCTAGTCTTAGAGACTAAGTGCCATCACGACATCCTTCAGAGAGAGTTTGGTATCAGAGCTCTAGGTTCTACGAGTCACGAGCAAGTTTAGTAGAGTCTTGCAGATCGGTATAGAAACGTATGTACTTATCTTCGAGAGGCTACAGAAATACTAGGAAAATTTCACTTCTTTTATTCCTGTCGTGTGCATTGTTGATTTCGAAGTTTGAGCCTTTGTATCTCTATTGTCTCACAGATGGTGTGGGCACGCATTAGCGGATAAGTTGAACAGACATCCACGCCCCCTACTAGAGTTGCGAGAGGCGGGGTCGGGGCAGAGGCCGAGGAGGGGCACGTGACGCAGCTAGAGTACCTACCAGAGCAGCATTTGAGGAGCCTCTTGTAGCTTCTGTTGGGGGACAGGTACTAGAGGCGCCTTTTGTTACCTTCGGACTTCCGGAGACTTTAGCGTAGCTCCTGACATGTTTGGTACATTGGCTCAGGCGGAATTGATCTCGTTGCACCACCTACTTCGCAGATTGGGGGAAGAGCTCAGACTCCTACCGCCCATACTCTAGAGCATCAGACTCACATTGGTTAGGTCCCAGGTTTGGTGCTGGTGCATCCTATTATTCTGGTTTAGCCGGAGGTCAGGCCAAGGGCATCAGAGGAGGAGCAGAAGAGGCTGAGAGGTTCAAGAGGTATAGTCCTTTTACTTTCAGTAGCACAGCTACCGATGATGCACGTGGTTTTCTAGAGAAGTGTTACCATATTCTCTGCACCATGGGTATTGTGGATGTGAGCGAAGTTGCTTTTACTACATTCCAGTTGTCGGGAGTGGCATATCAGTGGTGGCAGATTTATGAGGAAGGTAGACCAGCCGATGCAGCACCACCCACTTGGGCTTAGTTTTAAGAGATATTTTTGAGGGAGTTTGTTCCCCGGACCCTCCAAGATGCGTGGCGTACAGAGTTTGAGCAGCTGCATCAAGGCACCATGACGGTGTCAGAGTATGTCATCAGCTTCACTGAGTTAACCCATCATGCACCTGCTTTGGTTCCTACAATCAAAGAGCGAGTCCACAGATTCATTGAGGGGCTCAGTTATGATCTTAGATTATGCATGGCTCGGGAGTTGTAGATTGATACCCCATTTCAGCAGGTGATGGAGATTGCTAGGATGTTAGAGCATATTCCGGGTGAGGAGAGGGAGGATAAGGAGACCAAGAGGTTTCAAGGTTTTGGAGGGTTCACTAGATTCTACTCTTCAGCTATGACCCATCATGGCGTAGGCTCGGGTATTCGGCCAGTCTAGTCCGCATTTAAGACTACTCTTGGTGCTCTAGTTAGTCAGGGTACTCATATGGGGCAGTCATCTTTTAGTGCACAGCCGGCACGAGGTTCCTACAGTGCTTATTCCAGTTATCCGGCACGGACTCAGTACAAGCAGCCACGTCCACAGAGGGGTTGTTATGAGTGTGGTGATACTAGGCACATCATGGGAGATTATCCCAGACTCGGTAGGGGTAGATTTCATCAGAGCACTCAGGCTACAAGATCCATTCTATTTGCTACTCCACATGCACAGCTAGTTAGGGGTGGAGGACAGGCGGGTAGAGGGCGCCCTAGAGGGGAGGCCCGGCCTGTTGATATGCTTTCTATGGTAGGGCTGAGGCCGTTGCACCAGATACAGGTATGGTTTCGATTTGTTATAGAGGAGCATCATTCTTATTTTGATTCGGTTCTACTTATCAGGGTGAGTCATCCTATCTTGCTTCACATATGGGTGAGTTTCGTGATTTTGTACTATGCTTATGTGTTTACCCCTGTTGGGAGATTCTATAGTGGTAGCTCGTGTCTATTATTTTGTTTTGTTCACTATTGAGAGATATGAGACTAGAAGTGACTTTCTGTTACTCATTACAGTAGGTTTTAATGCAATTTCTAGATGGTTTGGTTATGATTTGTGATTTACATACTCTACCGGTATGGGAAGTTCGTCACGTGTTGTGATTTTGTTTCGCAAAATTGAGTTAGTGGAAGGTTTCAGTTGGTATGATGTGTGTTCTACTTGTGATTCAGAGTTGACGGTGAGACCTTCGCATTTTTGTGTGATGTGATATGTTGGGACCGGGCTAGGTGCCGCGGTGGAGTTGTATTAGGATGAGATCCTTGCGATTAATTTATATATTTTGATTCTCCCTTGTGGAATTGATTCATAGTATGGTAGTGATAGGGAGTTATGCTTGTTGGGATTGTTTGATAGTTCTCTCATGTGTTCCTCCTTGCATATTCAGTCATATTCGTGTTGTCCTTGTTGGTTTTTAGCTTGCGAGGTGTGCACCCAGGTGGTGCTAGATGTGACTTGTTGATTTGAGTGAATAGTTATGGGATCTTCATGTTCTTTGCATCGTTATCTGTGTTGTAAAGGTTTGGAACAAGGTTCTAGCTGAAATGAGGTTAATTGTCGGTGCTGGATTTAATCATGGGCAGCTATGGGGGTAAGAGATATTGTTATAGGCATATGTGTGATGTGTTACGTCACGTGGTTTATACCTTATAAGGTGTATGCATGAGCCGTTGCAGTTGGATGAGGTTGATACATTGTGTTTATGTGGGAATCGAGTCTTTGGGAAAGGATCGGATGGTGAAATTTGGTTCTAAGGTTTATCGGTGTGGGTGGAAAGAATAATCTTCCGTTGATATAATGATGTTGGGCTTATGTGGATTGGGGTGACGTGGGATCACCCGCGATTGTATGTATGGTGACTTCACTAAGTGATTTCGTGGCTTCAGACCAGTTCTTGGCACGTTCGAGGCGAACATTTATTTAAGAGGGGGGGGGGGGAATGTAGTGACATGGCCGGTCGTTTTGAGAATTTAGCATTCCGTTCAGTGGCTTAAGGTATCGAGCAACTTCGTATTATGTATTATGACTTGCGTGTGTGGTCGAGGTTGGTTTTCGGATGATTAAGTATTTATTTGGAAGGAAAAGTGAAAGGAGTTGACCGGAGTTTGACTTTTGTGTATACGACTCCGAAATGGTATTTTAATAATTCCAATAGCTTCGTATGGTGATTTTGGACTCATGCGTGTGCCCGAATTTGGATTTTGAGGTCTGTAGGTTGATTTAATGCATTTTGGCAAAAGTTAGAAAGTTGAAGGTTTGAAAGGTTGAGAAGTTTGACCGGGAGTTGACTTTATTGATATCGGGGTTGGATTCCATTTTCGAAAGTTGGAATAGGTCCGTTGTGTCATTTATGACTTGTGTGCAAATTTTGAGGTCAATCGGAGTTGGTTTGGTATGTTTCGGCATTAGTTTTAGAAGTTGGAAGTTCAATAGCTCACTAGGCTTGAAATGGGATGCGATTCGTGATTTTGATATTGTTCAATTTGATTTGGGACTTCGAGAAAGTTCGTATTGTGATTTAGGACTTGTTGGTATGTTTGGATGGGGTCCCAGGGACCTCGAGTCTATTTCGGGTGAGTTTTGAGCAGGTTTGGGCATTTTGGCACTTTGATGATGTTTTGGAGCAGTTGAAGTGCGGAGGGCACATTTTTGGAGTGCTGAGGCAAAGCCCATGTGCGGCCGCAAACAAAATTTTACAGAGGCACTGGCCAAAGTATGGACCGCACTGAGGGCCGCAACAGGGAAATCGGCAGGTTTGTTGGTTTGACTTCGGAAGCTTATATTTTTTAATCTATAAAGAATTTGGAGATGATCAAAAAATGAAAGTTGTAGCCCTTTGAGTCTAGTTTCCAAAAAAAAGTGCGGTCAGCACTATGGGAGATCAGACCTGGTACTATATAAACGAGGGTTAGAGTATTATTTCACATTTGGACTTTGGGAGCTCGGATTAAGGCGATTCTTGAAGGGATTTTCAAGGCACTAATTGGGGTAAGTGATTCTAACTCGGATTTGGTTGTTATACATGAATCTATCATTGTTTTTATAATTCAATTAGTGTTTTGGGTTGAAAAAAATTGGAAAAATTGTATAAACTTCATAAACTATAATTTGAGGATTTGAGGGTCGAGTTGAGATCGGAATTGAGTAATTTTGGTAAGGTTGGACTCGTTGTTAGATGGGCATTCGAATATTGTTAATTTTGTTGGATTTCGAGACGTAGGCCTGGGGTTGACTTATTAGTTTTTTTAAAGTTCAGAGCTTTATTATCTGGAATTGTTTCCTATAGTTTTTATTTATGATATGAAGTTATTTTGGCTAGATTTGAGCCGTCCTGAGGTTTTTTCACACGAGAAGGTCATTTTAGTTTATTAGTTTAGCTTCCTTGAAGTAAATATCTTGCCTAACTTTGTGTGGGGGAACTACCCCTTAGGATTTGAGTCGTTTGTTCTATTTGTATCTTGTGAAAGCCGTGTACGCAAGGTGACGAGTACGTACTCGGGCTTATATGTGAAAAGTTGACAGGTTTAGACTCTTAGGCTTCTTTCATGTACTTATTTGGAATTATTAGCACATGTTATATCTTTTATTCGTCACGTCTACTATCACATGCTTTATGGAAGTTGTCGTTACATGTTATATTCTTTACTTGTCGAGTTTGCTCTTGTATGCCCTATTTGTAGTTGTTACCACTTTTACAATTATGTGATTTTTATTATTGTCGAGTTATTCTTAGTTAAGTCTGTTGTACAATATATCCTTTTGTTGCCCGGCTATTCTCATACTTTTTGACATAATTGCTAGTTCATGCCATTTCCCTCATTGTTAACCGAACTCATACACTAGAATCTAAAGTGTGCCATTTCATGGAAATCCTTTCACTATCGAGATTATTCTTAAACAACTGATTGGAATTGAGGTTATCGGAAGTCATTAATCTATTTTAAATTGAAGTTGTGTTAAAGGGAGTGTTTTTCCTTTTGAGTTACTTTCCCGTGCATTTTGTTGTTATTGAGATTTTATACACATTGTGTTGAGCCGTGGGCTATTTGTTGTAGAAATATTGATATTGTTGGATCTTTGCAAAGGTTGCGGCCTATGGGCATTTGTATTATGAGTTGATACGTCGTGTTCTGTGATGTTAGCATTTGTGAATCGTTATGTAGTTTGGTTGTTGCTATGCGGAGTATAAGGGTGGCATTTCACCGTTATTGTTATGCGGGGCATAAGGGTGGTATCTCACTGTTGTTGAATGTACAAAGTGATAAGGGTGGATATTGTTTTATTGTCCGGACGGAGTGATAAGAGTGGCTATTATACGGAGTGATACGGGTGGCTATCGGAGAGATAAGGGTGGCTAACGATATTGTCATGGCGGAGTAATACGGGTGGCTATCAGAGAGATAAGGGTGGCAAATGTCAAGGAAGATGTGTGATGGCTTGGGAATATTGTGTTGGTGATTTTCGTGTGATGGTGTGCTTTTTCTTGTGTATGTCATACACCATACGTGACTTATTTCGTCGCTTTGATGAGCTACTCGATATTTCTGATATTACTTATTGACTTGGGCTGCAGTAATACACTCGCACAAGCATACACCGTAGCATGTCACTTATACTCGCTCAGGAGTATGGAACTTGACATTTATTAATCATGCACATATGTTCTTGTATTATCTGTTTTCATGTTGCTATTGAGACTGTGAGCACGCCGGGCGAGTTGTGATTGTGAGCCTGTGATCATACTAGGCGGATTGAGATATTGGCACGTGAGTTGTCCGTCCGGTTGTGATTCGAGATGTGGGCACAAGGTGCCGTCAGTATATGATAGTGGGTTGAGACCCATGACTTGTGACTATGAGATGAAGTATCACGGAGTGATTTCATTTGTGAAACTTGTGTTAGAACGGCTTGATTTATTGGTTGTCATTGTGTTTCTTATTTGGTTTCAACGGTACTTTTATGGTGTTCCTATTGCCTTACTGTTTATCTCACATGTTGATTCTTGCTGCCATTTACTGATTTTTGCTTTCCATTATTAGCTTTTATACTTCTATACTGCAAACATTATTTTATCTAGAGAGTGTCTTGACTTGTACCTCGTCACTACTCCACCGAGGTTAGTCTTGATACTTACTGGGTACCGAACGTGGTATACTCATACTACACTTATGTATATTTTTGTGCAGAGCCATGTATTGGAGATATCAGACGCGGGCAGTGTTATCTTGTTGGTCACGAGGATTCAAGGTAGGTCGTCGCAGTCCCTTAGAGTCCTTTCCTTATATTGTACTATCAGCTTGTCATTTGAACAGTATTGTATTTTTATCTTTGAGATATTTCCATGTACTTAGCCAGAATTCATGACTTTGTATTACCAGTTTTGAGAGGTTGTTATTATTATTGCCATATAGGCTCATTTCACTCTTGTTGCGGTATTTATATTAAACACTGTTTAAAATACTCATTGGGAAAACTGGCTTAATCGTTATAGTCATCGGCTTACCTAGTCTTAGAGATTAAGTGCCATCACGACATCCTTCGGAGGGGGTTTGGGGTCGTGACAGGTAATTTATATTAGCACATAAAAGAAATTCTTGTTGACTCACACTTTGTACTCTAAATGAGTCCTTGTTATCCTTGGCGACTTCACTCTGTACAATTGTCTATTATATAAAGGAAGCTATAGTGAAGAGCTATAATCTTAGGCAAAATATTATTTTACACATGGTATCAGAGCATATTGTTGTTCAATATGTTCCTATACATTTGCATTCAGCGCATATTTTTACGAAGGGCCTCTCCTTGCTCTCACTTTTGTTTTTTATGAGATAATATGTCTTACTTTTGCATGTCCAAATTAAGGGGGTGTTTACCACATAAAAATAATTTCTTATTGACTTACACTATATACTCTCTAAGGCCTCAATTATTTGCACTTAATGGAGGTCTTAATCTTAATCATTCAAATCTCAGACATTAAGTGCGTTTGTTTTTAAAGCCTGAATCTTAATTATTCAGATCTTAATCATGAAGTGTGTTTGTTTTTTTTTACTTCACAACCACTTAATGGGTCTGAATAGATCTGTATGATTAAGATCTATAACAGAGACTTAAATTTCATTAAGATGCTATACATATTCATTATTAACTGCCGCCACCGCCTACCATTATCAACTACCACTATGCCGCCACCACCATACTCGACCACCACCACCACCACCACCACCACCACACCATCATCCTCAATTATAGTCGCCACCATTATCGAACATCACCACCCACCATCCCCACAACTCCGACCACCATCATTCTCACCCACAATCAACACTCATCCACCTCAACTACCACAACTAACCACCCCATCACCATCAACAACCACAACCGGCACCGCCCATCATTATAACCTACCACCACCCATCCACCATCTTCCTCAATAACAATTACTGCCACCACCCGCCATTATTAACTATCACCACCCACCACCATCATCCTCAATCATAATCGCCACTACTACCAATCACTACTAGCTACTAGCATGAACCACCATCATCAACCAAAACAACGACCATCCACTGCCTCTAGTCGGTCACCCATTAGCCATCACCACCAACAACTATCATATTTTAAATAACTATATATTTTATTGATAGAATATTAGATAATTTAGTATTTCATTTGAATATATTTATTAATTTTTAAATAAAGATAAATTTTATACATTTAGATGTTAAAAATCAAACGGTCTTAATTATTTAGCATTCAAATCTTAATACACATCTTAATATATTCAGATGTGTATTCAGATTCAGATGTCTTAATCTTAATACACATCTTGATATCCAGATGTGTATTCAGATTCAGACGTCTTAATCTTAAAAAAAAAATAAATGAGGCCTAAAAAGTCCTTGTTGTCCACGGTAAAATGACTTTGTACTATTATAAAAGTGGAAAGCTCCAAAGCAAATAACCCTATAAAATTGAAGGACAATAATACCCTATAAAAGTTCATAAATCAATAGTAAATTAATTATTACTACTTCATAAGCCAGTCAAAAGAATCAAATTGATTATATCAAACGTAGTTACGTAGAAAATAAGTATTCCTACGAGGATTACGAGCGAGTTATTTATTTCTATCGATAGAGAATAGAAAACATTGAATTATCCCTCTGAACACAAGAACTAAATACATTGTATTTGGATGGCCAACTCGAAGCATGGTGACGCTTAGAATTTTGTGCAGAACTTAAGTATGCGTTGCCAAACTCGAAACCGTTCATTGGAGTAAAATAAAAAATTGTTGGTCGTAAATCTTAAAGGAAACTCATGAACATCCACATTACTGATAATTGAAGTGAAATTAGCAGTGTGACTTACAGTAAATAGAAGCCAACTAGACTTAGTCATTTCGATATCGTCGTGTTGTTCTTTTCGTATTTGTTTTGCAGAAAAATTGTCAGCATATTGTCCATGTCAATTGTTTCATTCTACCGGTTCTATATTTTATAATCTGGTATTGGAATTATAAATAAAAATTGGGTCGAGGGAGTTTAGGCATTAGTATTAGATTCAAAAATTGTAATTTTAACTATTTGAACAACTGAACTAAATCTTCAGTATATTCTTCAGATTTTAAAAGTGTCTTCAGGCTTTGTTATTCCTTGGAGTTTTGCATCCGAGTTGGCTATGGTAATTGGTCATTCCATTTTGCCCCTTGTTTTTGTTAGCTCTTTGTTTTCACATAACTAGTGAATTTATTCCTGCTTCGCGCAGTTTTAAAATATTATAGTAAATTTAATATATACATATTTGAGTTTAGTTTTCTAATTCTTTTTTTGAAAGTTTCTCAATATTTTTTAAAAAGAAGAAGATATTTGAAATAATAGAAAAGAAAAAGGAAATAAAAAATAAATAAATATTCACCAATCTGTGGTAAACATGAAACTTGGTCGTTCCTCTTTTCAGTACATTTGTTTTTCCTTTTTTTTCCTCTTTATTTTTCTTATATTCTCTCTTTAATAATATCTTATAGTTTTATATTAAGAAAAAGTTATTTATGGAAGGAGATGATATTTTGGTCTAATAGAAATCATCCGTACTTGATAAATTAAAATTTAATATCAAATCCTCATTGACATCATCATGTATGCTTTCAAGAACGAATACATGGACGTTACACTGTCACAATTACAAGTGGGGGGTACATGCACGTCACATACCATGAAACGCTCTCTCTGTCTCTCTCTCTTTAATGTTTTGTATAATTATTCAAAATACTAAAAATTGTAAGTTACACATTTTTATGTTGGGAATCAAATGAACATGTCCATTTAATATTTGTATCAGCAAACTAAGCACAAATAGTTAAACAATCTTGGTCAGTATAAAAATTTATTGCACGTATTTCAAATTATATATTATAATATTAAATTATAAAAAGTAAATTAATTTTTACCGAAGAAAGACCAAACTTGATGAGGGCGGAAGGACTCAGTCCGAGACTCAGCAAATACTATTGCTAAAGTAAAATAATTATAGAATTTTGATGCAATAAACGGATGGCAAAATATTGTGTTGATGGCCACATGATTAGATAAAAAGACACATGTATCCCTCTCCCTCGCAATTGTAATGGCATTAGGGAGGAACTGTAAATTTTTAGCTGGACCTAAAATCTGAAAGTGTGTCTATATAACGACCCGGTCGGTCGTTTTGAGAGTTATAGCCCTGATCTTCTGTTTACTGCTCCCCCCGTAACTCTTCCTACATATTGACTTGTCGGGAGGTTTTGTATTTGGTTTTGGAGTGTTTGGGACACTTAGTCCCTAAACGGAAGCTTAAGCCTTAGGACTTTGACCTTAGTCAGAACTATGTGAAGACGACTCCGGAATGGAGTTTCGTTAGCTCCGTTGGGTGATTTTGGACTTAGGAGCGTGTCTGGATTATGTTTTGGAGGTCTGTAGCTTATTTAGGCTTGAAATGACGAAAGTTAAATTTTTTGAAGATTTTGACAGGTAGTGGACTTTTTGATATCGGGGTCGGATTCCGATTTCAGAAGTTGAAGTAGGTCCATAATGTTGAATATGACTTGTGTGCAAAATTTGGGGTCAACCGGACGTGGTTTGATAGGTTTCGGCATCAGTTGTAGCAATTTGAAGTTTCAAGTTCTATAAGTTTGAATTGGAGGGTGATTCGTGATTTTAGTGTTGTTTGATGTGATTTGAGAGCTCGACTAAGCTCGTATGTTGTTTTAGGACTTATTGGTATATTTGGTTGAGGTCCCGGGTGTTGATACCCAATTTTTCCCTAGGTATTTTTTGTACCCAAAATACTTCCAAAATAGCATGTATGTGTATATATATGCACACCCAAGAGTTTTGGTATTTTAATGATTTTTCTAAACCAATTTACTGCCTATTTTAATACCACAAAATCCAATAAGTATTCCCAAAATAATCATTTTTGGTGAATAACTTATTTCATTCTCATATTTACACCAAAATATAATTAAGGTGATTTTTGTACATTTTTACAAATTTATTTGGTATTTTTAAAGCTAAATTGCATGTAATTGCAATTATAGTCTATTTTACGATTAATAGCATTTTATAATTATAAAATTATTTTCAGTATTTTTAAATTAACATTCATATAGTATTTGTTTGCTCAGTATTTTTAATTTGCTTTTAATATCATTATTACTATTTTTTATAAAATAAAAAAGGGAAAATTTGGCTATTTAACACTTAGCCTATTGCTATTTCAATAACAGCCTTTCTCCCTTTCAATTTTAGCCCCCAATTCCGCCCCAAATTAAACGACCCAATTCCTAAAAATACCCAACCCACGACCCAATTGCTAAACCCGCCCGGTTTTCTTTTAAATCTGAGCCGTTGATCATTTTGATCAACGACCAATATCCTTCATTTCCTTTTTTAATCACCTAACCCCTCTATCCCTACCTCATTTGCATATAGACGCCGCCTCTAACTCCCTTCGTCTCCCTCAAACGCTCTCTAACCTCTCCTAAACCCTAATCACCTCCCGCCTTATCTCACCTCATTCCCACCGGAATCCATGGCGTCTCCAGCCATCGGATGGCCTGTGCTCACTCTCTATCACCCCTGANTACATTTCTTCTTCACATCAGCTGAAATATCGCCAAATCCTGCATTTTATCGGCTGAAATATCGCCAAATCTTGCATTTCATGGGTTGAAATATCGCCAAATCCTGCATTTCATGGGCTGAAATATCGCCAAATTGTCCAAAGGCGCCATTGTTCGGAGGCACCATTTTCATAGCCCAAGAACGCCATGTCATGGCCTGAGTACCCTTTTTCAATCTTTTTGCATATCATTATTCAAAGGCATCATGGTTCGGAGGCACCATCCTCATGGCCCGAGAACTTCATTTCATGGCCTGCGAATCCTTTATTATACGCTTCATGGCCCAGGACATCATAGTCTAAGAACGTCATCCTGACCGTCCAAAGACAACATTCATGGTCCAAAATCCAATAAGTATTCCCAAAATAATCATTTTTGGTGAATAACTTATTTCATTCTCATATTTACACCAAAATATAATTAAGGTGATCTTTGTACATTTTTACAAATTTATTTGGTATTTTTAAAGATAAATTGCATGTAATTGCAATTATAGCCTATTTTACGATTAATAGCATTTTAACACTTAGCCTATTGCTATTTCAATAACTGCCCTTCTCCCTTTCAATTTTAGCCCCCAATTCGACCCAATTCCGCCCCAAATTAAACGACCCAATTCCTAAAAATACCCAACCCACGACCCAATTGCGAAACCCGCTCGATTTTCTTTTAAATCTGAGCCGTTGATCATTTTGATCAACGGCCAATATCCTTCCTTTCCTTTTTTAATCGCCTAACCCCTCTAACCCTACCTCATTTGCATAGAGACGCCGCCTCTAACTCCCTTCGTCTCCCTCAAACGCTCTCTAACCTCTCCTAAACCCTAATCACCTCCCGCCTTATCTCACCTCATTCCCACCGGAATCCATGGCGTCTCCAGCCATGGATGGCCTGTGCTCACTCTCTATCATCCCTGAGCCTAAGCTACTCAAGGTTTGGGGGCTTGACCTCGATGGTCTCTTTTCAGATCCATCTCAGATTCGTAGATCTATGGTTTTCCAGCCACGCTCCGGCATGTTCAAGCACTGGAAGCTTGATTCCTGACCGTTTCGACTCAGGATCTGATCTTGTTCTTCCAAGCCTTTCTCGCTTCTAGGGTTTCTCTGAAACCCTAAGCCATTCGAGGTTCTTTCACCGTTATTTGTTTAGATCTGTGCTATGTCTATGTTCTTCTTGACGTTTTGAGTGTTTTCCCCAAATTTCCTTTTCAAAAATCGTTTGATTTTAAATTAGGGTTTCTGAAAGTCTTTTGATTCTTGCTGTTCTTTTCTTTTAGATGTTTGTTTGTATTATGCTCGTATGTTTTCCTTCTCTATTACGCATGTATTGTCCTTCTTTTCTTTTATATGTGTGCTCACATAATTAGTCTGTGTTAAATTTTCCTCACTCTTCTACCATGTGTGTTTACTACTGAGTTTCTTGACTTTTGCTTTTCTGAACTCTGTTTATGTTCTTGTTAAGCATGTTTCGTCTATTCTGGACTTGTCTAAGTTCCGAGTTTCCAAAACGTGTCCTTTTATACTCTCAAATCGATTTTCTTTCTCTGATTGTTTCAAACCTGCTATCATGGTCTGTTTGTTTCTCATGAGACTCCTTGATCTGTTCACTTGCCTTCTCGTTTCTGTGTTTGATTCGATTTGAAACCCTAGAATTTGGGGGTTTCTTTGATAAACTGGATTAGGGTTTCACTTTGGGACCCTGGACCTTCAGACGCACTATGAATCTATGACTGAACTCGTATTCTTTTGTTTTATGATCCTAAACCTTGCAATGTTAGACTTTCTGTTTGATTTGTTTGCTTTATATATGAGAAACTCCTCTTTCAAAAGGTTTTGACAACTACTTGATTGATTTTGGACTCCTTTGATGGGGTCTCGACTGATTGCTACTGATTTTCTTTGTTTGAGCCCTCCT
>NW_017672072.1:190358-199872 GCF_001879085.1 Nicotiana attenuata
GGGGTGATTAGTGAAAAGGGAAGGGTAACCATGCATGCAAAGGGGTAGATATCATGCTCATAGGGAATTACCACATTTCTGTACTCATGTATCTTGCCTACAGCTTTGCACATTTACGCATCCACGTAGATACCATGTCTCTAGGTTTATGCATCCACGTAGATATCATGTCTATAGGTTTATGCATCCACATAGATATCATGTCTATAGGTTTATGCATCCATATAGATACCATGTCTATAGGAATTTTGCATCTCCATATGGATACCACGCCTATAAGTGACCAGAAATCCAGACTCTACGCATGCATTATTCACTAGGCAAACCTATTTATAGGGTTAATAACTAATGGTACTCAGATACCATGCTTATAGTATCTCTGCGCTTTCGCTACGCCTATAAAAAGTGTTTAAATTAACGACGCTAGAAAGCATGCCTATAGTAATTATCAATCGAATCTGAATCACCTGTTTTAAGATTAGCACTAATTACACAACTCGCATCATTCTGTTAAAACTGGGAACTTTCTTAATCAGTTTGTTTCTTTATTCCTGAAACCAGTAGATGCCATCACGTAGGCAAGCAAGTATGTAGTTAATTAATTGCACTGGTCTTTGATAAGTTGCAGCCAGGCGAGCCTAATGTGAACTTCTTGCCTGAAAATATGTAATGAACCAGCCTGCCTAACGTTAAGCATAATTTCGACCTAATCAGTACATGTAAGACGTGCTAAACTACATGATTTTCTGTGATTAAAGGAGGTTTATCTGAGCCTTAATTGTTTTGTGCTCCCATAACTGCTTTCATGTGTTTTGTTTGACGCCTTAGTATTTTAACCTTTTAAACCTCTGAAAAGCCAAGCTTCTTCCCTTTAGGATTAGTAGTCCTAAAAGCCTCCAGGACTGATAGGTGGGACGGGTAATAGCATGCAATAAGTAAACGAGATCATTTCGCGCTTAATACCTTAACGGGGCGGGAAGGGTAGACATGAAGATGATGATCACACGATAACACTATGCGTACAATCGACTACCGGTGTTGTGTGGATGATCCATGTGATTTATAAACCTAGGACCCCTTTTCTTATACAACTTTGTTTAATATCTATAAAATCCTGTCTTTCCACTACTCAAAACTCCTCCTTAATTTTACTGCATTATGTCTTTCTTCTAGATTTTTCTCCTTTGTTTATTCAATATATTGATTAATTTTCTGCGTTTAGTCCCCCTTTTAAACGAATTGTAGATCATTTAGACCTTGATCCCACATACTTGTCACGTATTTATTTGCAACCCTTATGTGTAAAATCCTTTGTGTATCTATTTGTATTAAAGTCACAAAATAGCATGGCCGGGAACAACACTAGTGGATCTTGAGGGGTGCCTAACACCTTCCCCTTGAGATAATTTCTAGCCCTTACCCGAACTCTGGTTTTCCAACTCAAAACTCGTGGTGTCCTAATGCACTTAATCATTAGGTGGCGACTCTTCAATTCCAAAAACCCAATTCCCAAACGGGAATAGAGTTGTCTTCCCAAATATCGTAAACCCAATTTCGCTTTAGAAAAAGGGGGCGTCGACAGCATGGCGACTCTGCTGGGGATTCCGTTAGGCTTTTACCACTTCATGTTATATGTGACTTTATTGTTTTCTTTATTGCTTTGTTTAATACGGTTATTCGAAACTAACTTGTCTTTTTGTTTCCTTTTTCTTTAGTGCTTTCATTTACTGCTTTCTTTCAATACCGTTGTAATTTTCGAGCAATTATTGTAACCATTATGAACGTGAAAATACGTGACAATCTGTTTCATTTTTTGTAATTGCATCTTCAACATCATATTCCACTCGTGCCAAACAAATACCATAGCAACGCTTGATGAGTGGTTGCGCTCTTCCAATATTATTACCCCCTAAATTTTGACAAAGGCATATTTGCAGTAAAACTAGTCGATCAGCGGTGCAGTCGACGGTTCCGTGCCTTTCCCTCTTGAGTTGTCCGCTCAAGGGTACCGGTCTAGCACCCCCTAGTCGAGTCAGTTATGCTGTCCACATAATGACTCTTTAGGATAGCCTTATCCAAAGTCCACTGGGTTCCCCTGGGACCCAAACGGACAACACCATACTCTGTGCATTTATTTGGAGAAGTGAATGTTGTTTATGCCAATTATTGATCTAAATAGTCGAGTTCGGTGGGGGTAAGGGACTAACGCTTTGTTTTACAGAAAATGAAGCACTAAGTCCCCAGATTCGGCATGGTAACCAATATTCACCCGAGGTTGCTAAGATGGTGGGAAGACCTTCATTCCAGTGACCGGACTCTCGTCCGCAAGTATTTGGGAAACTTACCCTCTCTTTTGAAAATTCAGCCGGACAACAAAATTATAGATGCTGCAACCTTATTCTGGGACAGTGATAGATCGGTATTTCGATTTGGGGACCTTAAAATGACCCTGCTGCTCGAGGAAATGGGAGGGTTAGCCGGTATTCCTTGGGAGACTCCGGGTTTGCTCATGCCAGAAAACCGCAAGGGTAAAGGTTTCTTCAAAATGATGGGGTTGAAGAAAAACTCATATTTGATTTGTTTGAAGGATTCCTATATTCCCTTCGACTACCTGTACGAGAGGTATGGTCATAGCAAGTCCTACCGCACCTATCCAGACGAATTCACCCTCACCTCATTGGGGCATATCCACAGGAGGGTTTTCGTCTTCATGTTCTGTTTCTTGGGGATGATAGTGTTTCCCATGAAGAAGGTTAGGATCCACACCAGACTAGCCATGGTCACCAAGACACTAATGGAGGGGATTGAAGGGCAACAATTCAGCATAGTGCCCATGATTGTTGCGGAGATCTACCGAGCTTTGGAAAATTGTCAACGAGGGGCCAGTCATTTTGAGGGTTTCAACTTATTACTCCAACTCTGGCTCATAGAACATCTCCAAAAGGGTCGATACAGTCAAGAGCTTCCGCGAAGGCCGTGGAATGATCATATAGCCTTTCACCATCCCAATAGAATGAACTATATGCCTGACATGTTTGCTCGGCCAGGGGATGCTCGAGGATGGGTAGAATTGTTTGAAAACTTGAAAGAAGACAAGGTACAGTGGATGTTCGAATGGTTCCCCACTGGAGAATTCATCATCCGCTCTCGGGACGCTCCATTTCTCATACTCATTGGTCTGAGGGGAACTTATCCCTATGTCCCTCTCCGGGTCATGAGGCAAGCGGGGAGAAAGCAAGTCGTACCAAAGGTAGAAAAGATGAGTCATTTCAGGGCTGATTTCCAAGACGACGATAGCCCATACAAATGTCAAGCTCAACAAATGTGGAACAGCAAGGTCGTCCTGGAGAGGGATTCCATAGAACCTGACAGGTATCATGCCGGTTACACCTTATACTATCCAGGTTGGCTAGAAGAAGATCATGCTGGGTTAGGACTGCCCGGATATGTTCGAGGTCACAGGGTCATCGAAGAAAGGACTGAGATACAAGTTAAGTACAACCAGTTGCGCAAGCGGATCAGGGAGTGCGAGAGCGAGCATCAGGAGATTCAAGAGGCAAATCAAAAGTTGATCGAGGAATGGGAGGATATGGCTGTCAGAGCCAACAAGCGCCTAGGGCATTTGGAGCGAGGGTTAGTAGAGCTGGAAGGGAAGTTCATTCGGAGGATCGAGAATTGCCAAAACGCCGAAGGAAATGAAGGAGGACATTTGTCTAGGGCTTATTTGCTGCTGGGATTACGTGAGCTGGTGACGCTGTTCGATGGAGCCAAAGATGCCGAATCTGGGGAAGGTCCTTCTGGGACCAAATAGTTAGGAGTTTCTCTTTTTTCGCTTTGAAATGTAATAAGGCCAATGGCCACTAGTGATATTTTATTTTATGTAATTTTAGTGTCGTTTTGGGATTCGTCTTACTTTTATCAATAAAATGAGGCATTTAGCATTATAAGTTCTCCAAATCAACTTCTCGCTAGGCCTACCTCGGGCACAAGGAGGCACCCAATCTAGGACACGATTTATATTCTTGTACTATGTTTTAAACACTGCAATATTTCTTTCTCAGAATCCGCACTAACTTGTTACCTTTGGTTGTTTTTACTTTTATTTTTATTCCCCTCCCCAAAAAGGTTAGTTCGTGCATTCTGGCATCATCATCCTACTCCACAAGATCTAAGGGCCCTCCACCTCCTCCTCCTCCAAGTCCTATCAAAAGCAAAAACAAATCAAAGATGGAGAACGTGAACAACATCAGAAAGGACGACTCAGCTGAAAGGGTAGAAGTTCCTCAGGGTGTTCAGGTATCCAAAGAAAGTGCCGCGCAGCTCGAACAGAAGCTACTGAAATTTCAAGAAGAGCTAGACCAAGTTCGGAACTTGGCAAGTCTGTCATTCTCCCTCACTACTCCAGACGTCAACTTTCCCAATGCTCAACACCCACATCCCAAAGCCGCAGAAACAGCCCGCTACTCATTGCAACACACATCCCAACAACACTCCACTCCTCATCCCTGAACCATCAAATGATCATCCCCACCACACTCCCATATATGTGGAAACCTTGCCACACTACACCAAACCCATTACAAACACACTAGAATCTGATGAAAAAGATTCTCTCATCAAGAACTTGGCTACCGAGCTTAAGAAATTGACCAGTCGAGTACAGGGCATTGAAGGAAACAAAGGCATTGAAGGGCTGAATTATGAGGATCTTTGCATCTAGCCAGACGTTAAACTTCCCGAGGGGTACAAACCTCCCAAGTTCGAAATGTTTGATGGCATAGGAGATCCTAGGGTCCATTTGAGGACCTACTATGACAAGTTGGTCGGCGTAGGAAGAGATGAAAAGATTCGCATGAAACTCTTCATGAGAAGTTTGAAAGGCGACGCGCTATCTTGGTACATTAGCCAAGATCCCAAGAAGTGGACGAGCTGGGTTGGAATGGCGTCCGATTTCATGGACAGGTTCAGGTTCAATACAGAAAATGCACCAGATATCTTCTACATCCAGAATCTGAAAAAGAAACCCACTGAGACATTCCGCGAGTATGCTACTCGATGGAGATCCGAGGCTGCTAAGGTCAGGCCGGCCTTAGAGGAAGAACAGATGAACCGATTTTTCGTCCGAGCGCAAGATCCGCAGTATTATGAGAGGTTAATGTTGATAGAGGGCCAGAAATTCTCCGATATCATCAAGCTAGGAGAAAGGATTGAAGAGGGCATTAAGAGCGGAATGGTCACTAATTTTGAAGCACTGCAGGCTACCAACAAAGCCCTACAATCTGGTGGCGCGTCCAAGAAAAAGGACGTGAGTGCCGTGATGGTTGCACAGCGAACCAAGTCCCCAATAAAATACCAAGCCTACCCGGTACCCCCTCTCACATACCAGCCTATTCCCAACTACCAAGCACCTCCGCCTTCTTACCAAATTCCATCACCCGCTTACCAATCATCTCCCTCTCCCACATATCAACCCACCTCACCAAGATATTCCCAACCTGCACCCGTCTACCAAGCCTATAATGCCCACTACCAATCACCTCCCGCCCGCCAAAACTTCCCCAGGCCACGCCCTAACTTTGACCGCAAACCTCCCAGGCAATACACCGCCATCGCCGAGCCAATCGACCAGCTATATGAAAGGCTCAAAGCTGCTGGTTACGTCACCCCAATCCCTGCCATAACTCCAGATAATCCTTCCCAGTGGGTCAATCCAAATAAAACCTGTGCATACCATTCCGGCATGAAAGGGCATACCATTGATGAGTGCCGATCTCTGAAAGACAAAATCCAAGCTCTAATTGACAACAAAATCATCATGGCCAAGGAACCTGCTCCTAATGTTCGCAACAATCCCTTGCCTGATCATAAGGGTGGTGGTGTGCATATGATCGAAGTGGAAGATGATTGGGACCCCAAGGGGTCGATTGGATTAATTGCCGATGGTGACGAGCCTAAGAAACCAACCGTCACACTGAATCCAATTGTAGTCCAGATCCAGCCCTCTGGGGATGCTGAAGTAAACATGTCTGTGCCTCTCGAGTTTGAAACACCGTCATCCAAGAGGACCGCAGAACCGATTGAGGTGGAGTTTGGGTCTCCGAAAGTACCATTCGAAGTTGATGTATTGCCACCCAAGAGTGCGCATTCCTGTAGCGATGTCAGCCGTAACGCCGTTCCATACACAGGCCATACCTTGGGATTACACCGCCGAGGCAAGAAGGAAGGGAAAGACTAGGTCCGGAGAAGCAATTGCAGCACAGGGTATGACCAGGACCGGCAGGGTTTATACTCCGGAACATTTGGTTGAATCAAGTAAGCAGGCCTCTGGACGGCCTATTGAAAGTGGGCCCGATGATCTCTGGCGGAAGATACAGACAAAAGAATATTCAGTTGTCGACCAATTAAACAAAACACCAGCGCAGATCTCCATCCTAGCTCTACTGCAGAGCTCCGAGACACACAAGAACGCTCTGATGAAGATACTAAGCGAGGCGTATGTACCCAGCAATATAACTGGAGGAGAAATGGCAAACATGGTCGGGCAGGTATTGGAGAGTCATAAGATCACTTTCCACGAGGATGAGTTACCCCCTGAAGGTTTAGGCCACAACAAAGCGTTGCACATCGCTGTGCAATGTGAAGACTATTTCATCACCAGAACTTTGATTGACGGAGGGTCCAGCCTCAACATTTGTCCACTGGTGACCCTCAGAACATTAGTGAAGAGTCTGCATGAAATCAAGGATGGGGCTATCAACGTCAAAGCTTTTGATGGTTCCCAAAGGTCCACTATTGGGGAGATCAGTTTATGTCTGCAAATGGGACCAACTTGGTTCGATGTTGATTTTCAAGTAATAGACATCCCAGCATCCTACAACTTACTACTGGGACGACCTTGGATCCACGCCGCTGGAGCCGTAGCATCAACCCTACACCAGGCAGTAAAGTTCGAGTGGAATCACCAAGAAGTGATTATTCATGGTGACGGGAGTAAACCCATATACAGTCGCCAAACCATCCCAGCAATTGAAGGAAGAAGGAAACTAGGAGGAGAAACCTACCACCAGATTGAGCGAGTCAACGCCATGGACAAAGATAAGTGGTGGGATAACAAGATAGAGAGTATACTAAACTGGAGCGGGTATGAACCTGGCAAAGGGCTCGGCAAGAACCTCCAGGGAATCACCGAGCCTATCAAACTGAAGAAGCATGGCACCACTTTCGGGTTAGGGTATGGATACACTCTGCAAGAATTCAGGAACTGGTCGCCACCATGGCGCGGCCCTTACTATCCGCTGGAGCACCCTATACCCCGCCTGGAACAGACTTTCCAGCCGGCCGACATCATATACGGGTCAGAGGAAGATGAAGCATTGCAGCAATGAAGAACCTGTTCTTGGAAGATGACAATATGGACTGTCACGTCATTCTCGAGGAGGAAGGGGAGGAAGGCCCTTCCATACAGGCAGTGAACCGAGGAGAGCGCCTCAACAATTGGTCCGTCAGAACCACCAAGGCCCGGAGAGCTTCGGGGTAGCAAGGCTGAACAAAGCATTATGCATTATCTTTTATTTTTCGCTAGTAGATTTCCCTTCAGTATTATCTTTGAATTTTGAAAAGATCCCCAATGTTCAAAACAATTCTTTCAGCATTTATTAAAGCATTTCAATTTTTTATAAATCTCGCTCTTATTATCTCTTTTTCTGTGCCATTTACTTTACTTTACACAGCATTAATATTACTTATCTTGATGAACCGATGAATGTGACATGCGATGAGGTAACGCAACAAACGGATATAGACTCAGAAGAGGATGAGATACCAGAAGAGATCGTTAAAGAGGTCGAGGACTTTGAGAATAGACCTAAGTCTATCCTGGACGAGACTGAGGTTATCAACCTGGGGGATACAGAGAATGTCAAGGAAACGCGCATCAGTGTTCACCTGTCACCATCAGAAAAGGAAGAGTACACGGAGTTCTTAAAGGAATATGAGGACATATTTGCCTGGTCATATGATGATATGACCGGTCTCAGTACATCTATTGTAGCTCACAAATTGCCAACAGATCTGACATGTCCGCCGGTAAAGCAAAAGCTCAGAAAGTTCAAGCCAGACATGAGTTTGAAAATCAAGGAGGAAGTTACCAAACAAGTCAAAGCCAAGGTCCTCAGGGTAGTGGAGTATCCAACATGGTTGGCCAACATTGTGCCAGTGCCAAAGAAGGACGAGAAGGTCAGAATCTGTGTCGACTACCGGGACCTCAACCGGGCCAGTCCGAAAGATGACTTCCCCTTGCCGAACATACACATCCTGATTGACAACTGCGCCAAGCACGAGTTGCAGTCATTTGTCGATTGTTTTGCTGGGTATCATCAGATATGGATGGACGAAGAAGACGCGGAGAAAACGGCTTTTATTACGCCGTGGGGGATGTATTGTTACAAGATGATGCCGTTCGGATTAAAGAATGTTGGGGCCACCTACATGAGGGCCATGACTACTATTTTCCATGACATGATACACAAAGAGATCGAGGTGTACGTAGACGATGTCATCATCAAATCCAAGAGAGCCACCGACCACATGGAAGATCTGAGGAAGTTCTTCAACAGATTGAGAAGGTACAACTTGCAACTGAATCCCGCCAAATGTGCATTCGGGGTTCCTGCCAGAAAACTGCTTGGGTTCATCGTAAGTCGACGAGGAATAGAACTAGACCCGTCAAAGGTTAAGGCCATTCAAGACTTGCCACCGCCAAAGAACAAGAAAGAGGTTATGAGTTTCTTGGGGAGACTCAACTACATCAGCCGGTTCATAGCCCAGTCCACAGTCATTTGCGAACCAATCTTTAAGATGTTGAAGAAGGACGCCGCTACTAAATGGACTGATGATTGTCAGAAAGCTTTCGACAGAATCAAGGAATACCTGTCAACGCCGCCAGTTCTGGTTCCGCCCGAACCAGGCAGACCGCTATTGCTCTACCTTGCAGTACTGGATGGAGCATTTGATTGTGTTTTGGGACAACATGATGAAACGGGGAGAAAAGAGCAAGCCATCTACTATCGCAGTAAGAAGTTCACCCCGTACGAGGCCCGGTATTCCCTACTAGAACGCACATGTTGTGCTCTGACTTGGGTAGCTCAGAAGTTGAGGCATTATTTCTGTGCCTACACCACCTATCTCATATCGAGGATGGATCCGCTTAAGTACATCTTTCAGAAGCCCATGCCCATGGGCAAACTGGCCAAATGGCAAATATTGCTGAGTGAGTTTGATATTGTCTACGTGACTCAAAAAGCAATCAAAGGACAAGCACTAGCCGATCATCTTGCCAAAAACCCCGTGGGCGGAGAAGACGAGCCTCTAAAGACGTATTTTCCTGACGAGGAGGTCTCCTTCGTAGGAGAAGACATTGCAGAATCCTATGATAGCTGGAGAATGTTTTTCGATGGAGCAGCAAACTTTAAGGGAGTTGGCATAGGAGCAGTTCTAGTATCAGAAACAGGCCAAC
>NW_017672072.1:203705-215293 GCF_001879085.1 Nicotiana attenuata
AAAATCAACCCCTAATTAAACCCAATCTCAGACCCAATTACCCTGACCCAATCCCCATGCAAACCGACCCAAACCCGTTTCCCACCTACCTTCTCTAAATCTCAACCGTTGATCGCGCAGATCAACGGTCCCCGTTTCCCTTTCCTTTTTTAATTCCCCAATCACCCCCTAACCCCAATCATTTCACGTCTGCAGCCGCCCTTGAATCCCCCCATCTCCCAATTCTCTCTCAACCTCTCCCGGAATCCTAGCCTCCCCTACCTTATTCGACCATATTTTCACCGGCGTCCATGGCTTCTCAGGCCATGGACAGTCTATACCCACCTCCCATGGCTCCTGCATGCCTGTTGTTCGAAGGATCGAGGCCAGACCTCGAGGGTCTGCAACCAGGCCTCACTGATTCGAAGATTCCAGCCATCTCAGGCTTTGCTCCGGCAGCTCTTGGTCTTTTGAGCCTGTTTATGATACTATCCGACTTAGATTGGGTGTTTTCGAAGCCTTTCTCATCTCTAGGGTTCATCTGGAACCCTAAATATTGAGTTTCTCTCCGATTATTCTAGATCTGTTACATGTTTGCACTATTGCTTAAGTTTCTTAAACGTTTTCTCTGATTTTCTTTCAAAAATCACTTCTTTCCGATTAGGGTTTCTGGAAAGTTCTTAAAATGTTTCTGAGTCTTCTTCTTCTCTTTTCTTGGTGTGAATCGATCCCTGCTATGTTCTTACTGGCTCTTTTCTGGCTTGTTATGAAATTTTTCTATTATGCTCTTACTGGTTTTTCACCATGCTCTCACATGCCTATCTTATGTGTTTCTCTACTGTATTTTCCTACTGAGTTTTAATCCTTTGTTTGCCTTTACCGGACTTCGCCTGGATTCTTTCTAGATATGTTTCATCGATTGTTTCTTTAAGTTTACACAACCTGAACTCATTTAATTTTCAAGCTTTCTTGAAACTTATTTCCTGTACTGGTTCCTATGTTCTACTTGCTATTGTGCTTGCATGCTTCTCATGAGACTCTGAAAAGGTCTCTGAGCTTATCTCAATAGTTTGCCTCTTCATCTCTATATTAAATTCGAGTTTAAAAACTCTAGGATTTAGGGGTTTTCTTTGGCTAATTTGGTTTTATGTTTGAACAAGGGTTCTACTTTGAAACCTTGAACTCTCAGAGTTTATGAATTGAATCTGAACTTTTTCTGCATTTGTGATTTTGAAACCCTCTTGCTTGACATGTCTATGTGTTTTATACGAGAGCTTCTCTTTCAAAGGTCTTGCCAACTGTTAATTGATTCTGAATTCCTTTAATGTTGCTTATTTGATTGTTACTAATTTTTCCCTAAATTAAAACTTTCCTTTTACCTCTTTTCTGACTCGACCAAGGCTTTTCAATGGTATTCTTTACTGGTTATTTTACTGATTTCTTTTCCTTGTTTTACAAATCAAGTACCACTATGTATTTACCCTTTTTTGTCTACCTTGCACGAGGTACTTACTTGATTTCCTTCCTTAAATAACTTCTGCCCATTACCGTTTAAGGTTGGACTCCTTAATTAAAGGGAGTTTATAGGCTGATTGATTTTAATTGGTACATAGTTCCTTAATTACTACTAAACTATGATTCTTGCCTTATTTGCCACACCTGTTTTCAATTATAAATACCCTGCTCTTTCATTAACACACACACGATTTTTAATCATCACAACTCTCTTCTAAAAGCTTACACTCTTGCTTCTTGATTGCAACTTGGCTTCCCTAAATCTAATGCTTCTCCCAACTTGCTTGTCTCTTTCTGAAAACTGGTATGCCCTTTCATTTAAACTTTTGCCTCATCCCTATATGTTTATTCTATAGTTTCATTCTTCTGTGTGGTTTGCTGTTCATGCTTCGTAGCTTATGCTAAGTATTTTTCTTTCTTTCCTTCTGCTTTCATATGAGTCCCTACCCCCTAACCCCTTTATGTGTGAGTTGAAACCTTGGCGTGACAGTATCCCAATTACTGCCCAGGCCATGGTTTGACCTTCAATAGGTCCTGGACTCTCCAATTTTTGGCTAGTGGGCTGGTCAGGGGTGTGCCAATATTTTATGTTGCTGGGCATGACCACCAGCTTGGCTTGGTATCCCTTAAATCCCTCTATTGCACTTACACTTGTTCCTAGATTCTAAGTTCTGCCCCCCTCCAATGAGCCTTGCCTTGGGACCTTGAGTTCCCTCTGAACTTGGACATTGGAGGGCTGGCCCTTCCACACTGCACTTTAATTCAGTTCTGCAATAATATCTGGGTGTGAGCATTGCCGGGAGTTCTTGAAACTCCTTGGAACTTTGACACATTCCGGATAAGAGAAAGGCTTTGAAAACCTGATCCCGGCAGTTGGCTCATATCATATTGTTAGACCTTGGGTTTGAATTAGGTTCCTTGGATGCAGCATAAGAGTTCTGATATAATTTTACTTTATGTTTTGATTCATTTTGGTCTGTAATAAATTTTGTAATAAGTTATGGGGTTTTAGTAAAAGGGGAGGATTGTCTATGTATGCATAAAGGTAGATATCCTGCCTATAGGAGTTTTCTTTGATTTTCTGCAATTTCATATATATAAATCATGCTCATAGGATTTTTGCACCTTCATATGTAGAAACCATGCTCATATAAACTCTGCATATCATATAGAAATCATGCTCAAAAGAATTCTGCGCTTTCATGTATAGAAATCCTGCTCATAGGAACTCTGCATATCATATAGACATCCAGCTCATAAGAACTTTACATGTAGAGACCATGTCTTTAAGATTCTGCATTTTTGCATCCATCATTAAGCAAATAGTTATACGTCAAATAATAAACAAGTGCATCCTAGATACCATGCTCGTATATTTCCACACTCATGCTATGCCTGTAAAAAGTGCTTAAATTAACAACGCTAGAAAGAATGCCTATAGGAACTATCAATCAAATCTGAATCACTCGTTTTAAGATTAGCACGTCGGTAGTAACTAACTACAGAACTCGCACCATTTTGTTAAAACTGGCAACTTTCTGCAATCAGTTTGTTTCTTTATCCCTGAAACTAGTAGGTGCCATGCCTATAGGTCATCACGTAGGCAAACAAGTAGGTAGTTAATTAATTGCACCGGTCTTCGATAAGTTGCAGCGAGGCGAGCCTAATGCGAACTTCTTGCCTGAAAATATGTAATGAACCAGCCTGCCTAGCGTTAAGCATAATTTGGACCTAATCAGTACATGTAAGACGTGCTAAACAATTCGTTTCTTTAAGTGAGGATGCCTACTTGAGCCTTTAATTGCTTTATCTCCCCATTAATTGTATTATGTGTTTTTGATTGTCGCCTTAGAATTTTATCCTTTTAAACCTCTGAAAAGCCAAGTTTCCTCCCTTTAGGATTAGTAGTCCTAAAAGCCTCCAGGACTGATAGGTGGGACGGGTAATAGCATGCTGTAGGTTACGACACCATTTCGCGCTTAATACCTTAACGGGGTGGGAAGGGTAGACATGGAGAATGATCGCACGATAACACTACGCGTACGATTGGTTACCGATGTTGTGTGGATGACCCATGTGATATATAAACCTAGGACTCCCTTCCTTATGTAACTTTGTTTAATATCAATAAAATCTTGTCTTTTCAAATACTAAAAAAAACTCCTCTTTAATTTTACTGCATTATTCCTTCTCTTCAAATTTGTCTTCTTTGTTTATTCAATGTTTGATTAGTTTTCTGCATTTAGACCCTCCTTTATACAAATTGTAGATCATCTAGACCTTGATACCAACATACTTGCCACGTATCTATTTGCAACCCTTATGTGTAAAATTATTTGTGTATCTATTTGCATTAAAGTCACAACATAGCATGGCCGGGAACCACACTAGTCGATCTTGAGGGGTGCCTAACACCTTCCCCTCGAGATAATTTCTAGCCCTTACTCGAACTCTGGTTTTCAAACTCAAACCCTTAGTGTCCTAATGCACTTAATCATTAGGTGGTGGCTCTTCAATTCTAAAAACCCAATTCCCAAACGGGAATAGAGTTGCCCTCCCAAATGTCGTAAACGCGATTTCGCGAGAAAAAGGGGGCGTCGACAGCATGTCGACTCTGCTGGGGATGTCTTTAGGTTTTTACCACTTCATGTTATATGTGAATTTACTGTTTTCTTTACTGCTTTGCTTAATGCCTCCATTTGAAACTGACTTGTCTTTTTGTTTCCTTTTCCTTTAACGCTTTCATTAACTGTTTTTCTTCAATACCGTTGTAATTTTCGAGCAATTATTGTAATCATTATGAACGTGAAAATACGTGACAATCTGTTTCATTTTTTGTAATTGCATTTTTCAACATCATATTCCACTCTTGCAAAACAAATACCATAGCAACGCTTGATGAGTGGTTGCGCTCTTCCAATATTATTACCCCCTAAATTTGGCAAAGGCATATTTGCGGTAAAACCAGTCGATCAGCGGTGCAGCCGACGGTTCCGTGCCTTTCCCTCTTGAATTGTCCGCTCAAGGGTACCGGTCTAGCACCCCATAGAAACCTTATTCTATTTAACTGTTCATGCATCACTGTCAAACCTAGTCGAGTCAGTTATGTTGTCCACATATTGACTCTTTAAGATAGCCTATCCAAAAGTCCACTGGGTTCCCCTGGGACCCAAACGGACGACACCATACTATGCGCATTTATTTGGAGAACTAAATGCCATTATGCTAATTATTGATTTAAATAGTCGAGTCCGCTGGGGTAAGGGACTAACACTTTGTTTTGTAGAAATGAGGCACGAAATCCCCAGATTCGGCATGGTAACCAACATTCATCCAAGGTTGCTAAGCTAGTGGGAGGACCTTCATTCCAGTCACCAGGCTCTCGTCCGCAAGTATTTGGGAAATGTACCCTGCCTTTTGGAAATTCAACCAAACAACAAAATTATAGAGGTTGTGACATTGTTCTAGGACAGTGATAGATCCGTGTTTCGATTTGGGGACCCAGGAAATAGGTGGGTTAGCCGGTATCCCTTGGGATACTCCAGGTTTACTCATGCCAGAAAATCGCAGGGGTAGGAGTTTCTTCAAAATGATGGGGTAGAAGAAAAACTCAGATTTGACTTGTTTGAAGGATTCCTATATTTCCTTCGACTACCTGTACGAGAGGTACGGTCATAGCAAGTCCTACCGCACGTATCCGGATGAATTCGCCCTCACATCATTGGGGCATATCCACAGGAGGGTTTTCGTCTTCATGTTCTGTTTCTTGGGGATGATAGTGTTTCCCATGAAGAAGGCTAGGATCCACACCAGACTAGCCATGGTCACCAAAACATTAATGGAAGGGATTGGAGGGCATCCTTTCAGCATAGTGCCCATGATTGTTGCTGAAATCTACTGAGCTTTGGAGAACTGTCAACGAGGAGCTAGTCACTTTGAGGGTTGCAACTTATTACTCCAACTCTGGCTTATAGAACATCTCCAAAACGGTCGATACCGTCAAGAGCTTCCGCGAAGGCCGTGGAATGATCATATAGCATTTCACCATCCCAACAGAATGAACTATATGCCTGACATGTTTGCTTGGTCGGGGGATGCTAGAGGATGGGTAGAGTTGTTTGAAAACTTGAAAGAAGAAAAGGTGCAATGGATGTTCGAATGGTTCCCCACTGGAGAGTTCATCATCCGCTCTCGCGACGCTCCATTCCTTATACTCATTGGTCTGAGGGGAACTTATCCCTATGTCCCTTTCAGAGTCATGAGGCTGGTAGAGAGAAAGCAAGTCGTACCAAAGTTCGAGAAGATGAGTCATTTCAGGGCTGATTTCCAAGACGACGACATCCCATACAAATGTCAAACTTAACATATGTGGAACAGTAAAATCATCCTGGAAAAGGATTCCATAGAGCCTGACAGATATCATGCCGGCTATACCTCATACTATCCAGGTCGGCTAGAAGAAGATCATGCTAGGTTAGGACAACCCGGGTCTATTTGAGTTCACAGGGTTATCCACGAAAGGGCTGAGATACATGTTAAGTAGAATCAGTTGTGCAAAAGGATCAGGGAGTGCGAGAGTGAGCATCAGGAGATTAAAGAGGCAAATCAAAAGTTTGGAAGGATATGGCTGTCAGAGCAAACAAGCGCCTGGGGCATTTGGAGCGAGGGCTAGTAGAGCTGGAAGGGAAGTTCGTCCGGAGGATCGAGAATTGCCAAAACACCGAGGGTAATGAAGGAGGACATTTGGCTAGGGCTTATCTGCTGCTGGGATTGCGTGAGCTGGTGACACTGTTCGATGGAGCCAAAGATGCCGAGTCTGGGAAGGTCCTTCTGGGACCAAGTAGTTTAGAGTTTCTTTTCTTTTCTGCTTTAAAATGTAATAAGGCCAACGACCATTAGTGATATTTTACTTTATGCAATTTTAGTGTCGTTTTGGGATTCGTCTTATTTTTATCAATAAAATGAGGCATTTAGCATTATAAGTTCTCCAAATCAACTTGTCGCTAGGCCTACTTCGAGCACAACGAGGCACCCAATTTAGGACATGATTTATATCCTTGTACTATGTGTTTAAATATCACAATATTTTTCCTCAGAATCTGTACTAACTTGTTACCTTTTGTTGTTTTTACTTTTATTTTATTCCCTTCCCCAAAAGGTTAGTTCGTGCATTCTAGCATCGTCAGCTTACTTCACAAGATCTAAGGGCCCTCCACCTCCTCCTCCTCCAAGTCCTATCAAAAGAAAGAATAAAGCAAAGATGGAGAACATGAACAACATCAGAAAGGACGACTCAGCTGAAAGGGTAGAGGTTCCTCCTGGTGTTCAGGTATCCAAAGAAAGTGCCGCTCAGCTCGAACAAAAGTTACTGAAATTTCAAGAAGAACTAGACCAAGTTCGGAACTTGGCAAGTCTGTCATTCTCCCTCACTACTCCAGACATCAACTTTCCCAATGCTCAACACCCCATACCTCCACAGAACATCCCAAAGCCACAGAAACAACCCGCTACTCATCAAAATTGCAACACATGCCACAACAACACTCCACTCCTCATCCCTGAACCATAAAGTGATCATCCCCACCACACTCCCATCTATGTGGAAACCATGCCACAATACACTCAACCCATTACAAACACACCAGAGTCTGATGACAAAGACCCTCTCATCAAGAACCTGGCTGCCGGGCTCAAGAAATTGACTAGCCGAGTCTAGGGCGTTGAAGGGAACAAAGGCATTGAAGGGCTGAATTATTAGGATCTTTGCATTTAGCCAGACGTCGAACTTCCCGAAGGGTACAAACCTCCCAAGTTCAAAATGTTTGACGGCTCGGGGGATTCTAGAGTCCATTTGAGGACATATTGTGATAAGTTGGTCGGCGTAGGAAGAGATGAGAAGATCTGCATGAAACTCTTCATGAGAAGTTTGAAAGGCGATGCGCTATCTTGGTACATTAGCCAAGATCCCAAGAAGTAGACGAGCTGGGTTGGAATGGCATCCGATTTCATGGGCAGATTCAGGTTCGATACAGAAAATGCACCAGATATCTTCTGCATCCAGAATCTGAAAAAGAAACCCACTGAGACATTCCGCGAGTATGCTACTCGATGGAGATCCGAGGCTGCTAAGGTCAGGCCGGCCTTAGAGGAAGAACAAATGAACGATTTTTCATCCGAGCTCAGGATCCGTAGTACTATGAGAGGTTAATGTTGATAGAGGGCCAGAAATTCTCCGATATTATCAAGCTAGGAGAAAGGATTGAGGAGGGCATTAAGAGCGGAATGGTCACTAATTTTGAAGCACTGCAGACTACAGCAAAGCCCTACAATCTGGTGGCACATCCAAGAAAAAGGACGTGAGTGCCGTGATGGTCGCACAAAGAACGAAGTCACCAATAAAATACCAAGCCTACCCGGTAACCCCTCTCACATACCAGCCTATTCCTAATTACCAAGCACCTCCGCCCTCTTACCAAATTCCATCACCCGCCTACCAACCATCCCCATCCCCCGCATACCAACCTACTTCACCAAAATATTCCCAACCTGCACCCGTCTACCAAGCCTATAATACTCACTACCAATCACCTCCCGCCCGCCAAAACTTCCCCAAGCCATGCCCTAACTTCAATCGTAGACCTCCCAAGCAATACACCACCATCGCCGAACCAATCAACCAATTATATGAATGGCTCAAAGCAGCTGGTTACGTCACCCCAATCCCTGCCATAACTCCAGAAAATCCTTCCCAGTGGGTCAATCCAAATAAAACCTGTGCGTACCATTCCAGCATCAAAGGGCATACCATTGATGAGTGCCGATCTCTGAAAGACAAAATCCAAGCTCTAATTGACAACAAAATCATCGTGGCCAAAGAACCTGCTCCTAATGTTCGAAACAATCCTTTGCCTGATCATAAGGGTGGTGGTGTGCACATGATCGAGGTAGAAGATGATTGGGACCCCAAGGGGTCAATTGGATTAATTGCCGAAGGTGACGAGCCCAAGAAACCAACCGTCACATTGAAACCAATTGTAGTCCAGATCCAGCCCTCTGGGGATGCTGAAGTAAACATGTCTATGCCTCTCGAGTTTGAAACACTGTCATCCGAAAGGACCACAGAGCCGATTGAGATGGAGTTTGGGTCTCCAAAAATACCATTCGAAGTTGCTGTATTACCACCTAAAACGAGAGTGCCCATTCCTGTGGCAATGTCAGCCGTAACGCCGTTCCATACACAGGCCATACCTTGGGATTATACCGCCGAGGCAAGAAGGAAGGGAAAGACTAGGTCCGGAGAAGCAATTGCGGCACAGGGTATGACCAGGACTGGCAGAATTTATACCCCGGAGCACTTGGTTGTATCAAGTAAGGAGGCCTCTGACGGCCTATTGAAACTAGACCTGATGATCTCTGACGGAAGATACAGGAAAAAGAATACTCAGTTGCCGACCAATTGAACAAAACACTAGCACAGATCTCCATTCTAGCTGTACTGCAGAACTTCGAGGTACACAAGAACGCCCTGATGAAGATACTGAGCGAGGCATACGTATCCAAGCAATATAACTGGAGGAGAGATGGCAAATATGGTCGGGCAGATATTGGAGAGTCATAAGATCACTTTCCACGAGGATGAGTTGCCCCCTGAAGGTTTAGGACACAACAAAGCGTTGCACATCACAGTGCAATGCGAGGACAATTTCATCACCAGGACTTTGATTGATGGAGGGTCCAGCCTCAATATTTGTCCATTGGTGACCCTCAGAACATTAGGGAAAAGTCTGCATGAAATTAAGGATAGGGCTATCAACGTCAAAGCCTTTGATGGCTCCCAAAGGTCCACTATTGGGGAGATTAGTTTATGTCTGCAAATAGGGCCAACTTGGTTCGATGTCGATTTTCAAGTGATAGACATCCCAGCATCCTACAACTTATTACTAGGACGACCTTGGATCCACGCCGCTGGAGCCGTAGCCTCAACCCTGCACCAGGCAATGAAGTTCGAGTGGAATCACCAAGAGGTGATTATTCATGGTGACGGGAGCAACCCCATATACAATCTCCAAACCATCCCATCAATTGAAGGAAGAAGGAAGCTAGGAGGAGAAACTTACCACCACATTGAGCGAGTCAACGCCGTGGAAAAAGAGTGGTGGGATAACAAGATAGAAAGTATACTAAATTGGAGCAGGTATCAACCTGGCAAAGGGCTCGGCAAAAGCCTCCAGGGAATTACCAAGCCTATCGAACTGAAGAAGCATGGCACCACATTCGGGTTAGAGTATGGATATACTTGGCAAGAATTCAGGAACTGGTCGCCACCATGGCGCGGCCCTTACTATCCACTGGAGCACCTGATACCCCACCTGGAATAGACTTTCCAGCTAGCCGACATCATATATGGGTTAGAGGAAGATGAAGCATTGGCAGCAATGAAGAACCTGTTTTTGGAAGATGACGATATGGACTGTCACGTCATTCTCGAGGAGGAAGGGGAGGAAAGCCCTTCCATATAGGCAGTAAACCGAGGAGAGCGCCTCAACAATTTGTCCGTCAGAATCACCAAGGCCCGGAGAACTTCGGGGTAGCAAGGCTGAGCAAAGCACTATGCATTATTTTACGTTTTCACTAGTTAATTTCCTTTCAAGTATTATCTTTAAAATCTAAAAAGAGCTCCGATGTTCAAAACAATTTTGGCATTTATCAAAGCATTTCAGTTTGTTATGTAAATCTCGCTCTTATTATTTCTTTTATCTGCCATTTACTTTACTTTACACAACATTACTATTACTTGTCTTGATGAATCGACGAATGTGACATGCGACGAGATAACGCAACAAACGGATATAGACTCAAAAGAGGATGAAATACCAAAAGAGGTTGTTAACAGAACTAAGTCCAACCTGGACGAGACTGAGTTTGTCAACCTGGGATACAAAGAATGTCAAGGAAACGCACATCATTGTTCACCTGTCATCATCAGAAAAGGAAGAGTACACGGAATTCTTAAATGAATATGAGGACATATTTGCCTGGTCATATGATGATATGACCGGTCTGAGTACGTCCATTGTGGCTCACAAATTGCCAACAGATCCGACGTGTCCGCCGGTAAAGCAGAAGCTCAGAAAGTTCAAGCCGGACACGAGTTTGAAAATCAAGGAAGAAGTCACCAAGCAAGTCAAAGCCAAGGTCCTCAGGGTAGTGGAATACCCGACATGGTTAGCCAACATTGTGTCAGTACCAAAGAAGGACGGGAAGGTCAGAGTCTGCGTTGACTACCGGGACCTCAACCGGGCCAGTCCGAAAGACGACTTCCCCTTGCCAAACATACACATCCTGATTGACAACTGCGCCAAGCACGAGCTGCAGTCATTTGTCGATTGTTTTGCCGGATATCATCAGATATGGATGGATGAAGAAGACGCGGAGAAAATCGCTTTCATTACGCCGTGGGGGATGTATTGTTATAAGATGATGCCGTTCGGATTAAAAAATGCTGGGGCCACCTACATGAGGTCCATGACTACTATTTTCCATGACATGATACACAAAGAAATCGAGGTGTATGTAGATGATGTCATCATCAAATCCAAGAAAGGCACTGACCACATGGAAGATCTGAAGAAGTTCTTCAACAGGTTGAGAACGTACAATCTAAAACTGAATCCCGCTAAGTGTGCATTCGGGGTTCCAGCCAGAAAACTCCTTGGGTTCATGGTAAGTCGATGAGGAATAGAACTCGATCCGTCAAAAGTCAAAGCCATTCAGGAATTACCACCTCCAAAGAACAAGAAAGAAGTTATGAGTTTTTTGGGAGACTCAACTACATCAGCCGGTTCATAGCCCAGTCCGCCGTCATTTGTGAACCAATCTTTAAGATGTTGAAGAAAGACGCCACCACTAAGTGGACCGATGATTGTCAAAAGGCCTTCGACAGAATCAAGGAGTGCCTGTCAACGCCGCCAGTCCTGGTCCCACCCGAACCAGGCAGACTACTATTGCTCTACCTTGCAGTGTTGGATGGAGCATTCGGCTGTGCTTTAGGACAACATGATGAAACGGGGAGAAAGGAGCAAGCCATCTACTAT
>NW_017672072.1:217161-221671 GCF_001879085.1 Nicotiana attenuata
GTCAGCTTTATCAGAATAGAATGACCAGAGCTTTCAACAAAAGAGTCAGGCCGAGACAGTTCGCGCCAGGGCAGTTGGTACTGAAGAAGATTTTTCCGCACCAAGACGAAGCCAAAGGAAAATTTTCTCCCAACTGGCAAGGTTCGTACATGGTTCACCGGGTTCTAACTGGAGGAGCCCTCATACTTGCAGAGATGGACGGAGAAGTTTGGCCGAAGCCGATCAATTCAGATGCAGTGAAACGATACTATGTGTAACTACTATTGATTCCTTTATGATGTAATTTGAACTACGCCTGACCTGATTCCCGTTTAAGAGGGGATACGTAGGCAGCCCTATGGGTTCGGTCACAATTCAATAAAATTTCCATTTTCCCCGATATTGGAAACTGGGGCAGAATTTTGAGGAGGACCCTCAAAATTCCGAAGTTGACTTTCACCATCCACCGCGCGTAGCCGTCAGAGGCACCGGCCCAGTAAACTGGGGCAGAATTTTGAGGAGGACCCTCAAAATTCCGGAGCAAAAGAGGTTGCAATATCTTGAACCGTGTCGCAGTCGTCGGTTCATCTAAAATCGTTTTATCTATTATGTATTTACATCATATTTTATTATTTTGCTAAATCATGCATGAATACTATCAGAACAGCTTTGTCAGCAACGCTACCCCAATGAAAGCAAGAGCCGAGTAGGACGAGCGCAGTCCGCGGGAAGACGAACTAACCTTCCCCCTTGACAAAACTCACAATCTTTCATTGAATCCAGGTACCCCAAGACATAGAATCATCAGATACGGTTACAAACTCATACTTTCCAGGAATACAACTCCCAGAATCATCACCTATTTTCAAGTGCTACTCGCACGCAACATCCCCAGTAGCCACAATGACAATCAACTAGCAGCTATCGTCTCTCAGCTAAGAAATTTTGTCACTCTTCACCTCTATTTTCGCACACTGCATAAGGCTACCTTTCTGCCTTCCGAGACTAAGCACTATCTCCATCCTGCATCTCCTTGCACTGCATAAGGCTACCTTTCTGCCTTCCGAGACTAAGCACTGTCTCCATCCTGCATCTCCTTGCATCGCATAAGGCTACCTTTCTACCTTCCGAGACTAAAAACTGTCTCCATCCTGCATCTCCTTGCATTGCATAAGGCTACCTTTCTGCCTTCAGAGGTTAAGCACTACCTCCATCCTGCATTCCCTTGCATTGCATAAGGCTACCTTTCTGCCTTCCGAGGTTAAGCACTACCTCCATCCTGCATTCTCTTGCATTGCACAGGGCTACCTTTCTGCCTTCCGAGGTTAAGCACTACCTCCATCCTGCATGGCTGAAATATCGCCACCTCTTACTTGCATCGGCTGAAAGATCGCCAACTCTAAATCTTTACATCGGCTGAAATATCGCCATTTATGCTTTTCATCGGCTGAAATATCACCAACTTCATTTAAATCTCTATATCGGCTGAAAGATCGCTAGTTTATATTTAATCATTGTCGGCTGAAAGATCGCCAACTCTATTTAAATCTTTACATTGGCTGAAATACAGCCATTTATGCTTTTCGTCGGCTGAAATATCGCCAACTGCATTTAAATCTCTATATCAACCGAAAGATCGCCAGTTTATATTTAATCATTGTCAGCTGAAATATCGCCAACTTTATTTTAATCCTTGTCGGCCGGAATATCGCCATTTATATTTATGCCTTACATCGGCTGAAATATCGCCAAATCCTGCATTTCATGGGCTGAAAGATCGCCAAATTGTCCAAAGGCGTCATTGTTCGGAGGCACCATTTTCATAGCCCGAGATTGCCATGCCATGACCTGAGGACCCCGCTTTATATTCTGCACATCATCATTCAAAGGCATCATGGTTCGGAGGCACCATCATCATAGCTTGAGAACATCATTTCATAGCCTGCGAATCCTTTATTATGCGCTTCATGGCCCAGGATATCATGGTCTGAGGACGTCATCTTAACCGTCCAAAGACAACATTCATGGTCCAATGGGAACTTGCATCACGTTTAAATTCCGCACGATATGCTTGTATTACTTAATTGCAGGTACGTCAGCTGGCCACGGCCATTACAGCAGGAGCGATCTCGCTCCGGTTCTCACAGTCCATCAGTACCTGATCACCCTTCCCAACCTAAATATTGCGCCCGTCTCTTCAAAAACCTCCATCGGAATACTCCGTCGATGTATCCTGAACTAATATATGACCTGATTCCTGTAAAACCAGGGATATGTAGGCAGCTCAGAAACCAGAGCTCGGTCAAAACCTTTGCAAGTCGTTTCTCTCGGTCAAAATTGGTCATCATATCTTTACCCGACAACTCTTTCATCCTTCCCGGGTAAAGAGGGGCAGCTGTTGATACCCAATTTTTCCCTATGTATTTTATATACTCAAAATATTCTCAAAATAGCATGTACATGCATATATAAGCATACCCAAGAGTTTTGGTATTTTTCCTTATTTTAAAGATTTTTTAAAATCACTTTGTTGCCTATTTTAATAGTACAAAATTTAATAATTATTTCCAGACTATCATTTTTGGTGAATAAGTTATTTTTATTCTCATATTTACACCAAGATAGGTGATTTTTGCATATTTTTATAAAATTTGTTTGGTATTTTTAAAGCAAAATTGCTATAATTGCGATTATAGCCTATTTTCCGATCAATAGTATTTTACAATTACAAAATTGCTCCCAGTGTTTTTTAATTAACATTTATATATTATTAATCAATTTAGTGCTTTTAATTGGTTTTGAAAATTATTTTAACTATTTTTATAAAAAGGGGAAAATTAGCTATTTAACGTATAGCCCATTTACATTTCAATTATAGCCACATTACAACCCCAATTTAAACCCAATTTTAACGGCCCAATACCCTATCTGAACCAACCCAGCCCAACCGGTCCACTCCTATTTTAATCTGAGCCGTTGATCAAATGAGATCAACGGCCCAGATTAAGTTACCTTAATTAAACCCTCACCTACCCCCCTTCCCCCGACTCATTCTTTCACGACTCACTCTCTCTCTATCTCTCGATCTCTCTCTGTGACTCTCTAGAAGTCTCCTTGACTTCTTCCCCTCCGATGAGTTCTGTCTATCTTCGCCGGTTGGTTTCTCAACGGAAACCTTGGTTCTTCATCATCTCTTGGTCATCTACTTACCTCTCACCGGTCCAGTGATACCCTGGGGTCCTCAGGCGAGCTCGGAACGGTTCTCTTGCCTCCCATTGTCCCATGCCACTTTCGGCCTCCCCGGCCACCTGAGTAATGGTCTACAACCTGTTCCGGCTTAAGTCGATGCCATCTCTGAGGTTCTTCCTCTTCTCTGGGTTCCACGAAACCCTAACCCTATGTTCTTCAATTTATTTTAGATCTACTCTAGATCTACAGTATTACGAAGTTTTTCTACGTTTCTTTTCTCTGAAAAAAGCCTCATCTTTAAACGATCGTTCAATTTTAAAATTAGGGTTTCTTAACCCCTTTTCAAAAAATGGTTTTTACTTCTAGTTTAGTGATTTCTACTACATTTTGAACGATCCTCTTATGTTTTCATTGCTATCTGAGTTACTAGGCTGGAAAGCCCTAATTCTTTCTAGCCCGTTTTGACTATGTGTGTTTGTTTCTTGTGTTCATGTATTCTCTGTGATTCTCGTTGTTAGGGGTCTTAATCCTCTACTGTTCTATGACCCCTTGTTTAGGGCTTCTCTGACTTAAGTGCTATTTGATGATTATTAGGTTTGACTACTTGTTTATTTAAAGGCTTCATCGATTCTATGCATCTTTCCGCAAAATTGTGATATTTTCATTGAATATATGCTTTTGTGTGTTTTGCCTACAATTATGTATTGCTTCCTTATTTGTGAGATGCTTTCCCTAATTAGCACTGATTTCTTGAGATTTTCAGTCTCATCCGTGGTGCTTTGATTGATTTTTCGGAATTAGATTGAATTCTGCCTTATTTATGTGCAATATATATCTTCCTTGTTTAAAACATTCTGTATTTGGCCTTTTATTATATGCCACATGAAGTTACTGCTTTAATTAGGTTAAAATCAGTCTATGAGTTTATTCCTTTTCCTTATTTAGCTTTGATTGTACCGTTTGAACTTGATTCCCTAATTAGAGGAGTCTGTGTCTTTAATTGATGCTGATTGATTATTGTTTCCAAAATTATGTAAAAACTAGCACTCCTTACATTATTTTTCTTACTCGTTTTCAGCATTATAAATACTCTATTCTCTTTTGCATAACACACGAAATATCACTAAGCCATACACAAACACATACACACAGAGCATACTGATATCATTCTGAGTTCTCTCTTACTCTCATACATATTCTCTTTGCTTCTCGTATTAGTTACTGATCACTCAGTCGGCTGAAAGCCAAGACTAAGTAATTACTGTTGCTCTCTTGCATCTGCATACTATTGTCCTGCTGCTCTCTTTCTTGTTCTGCATACTATTGCCCTGTTGCTCTGCCT
>NW_017672073.1:0-20610 GCF_001879085.1 Nicotiana attenuata
GACCAGGTTCGGGGTTAGGGTTGTGACAAGTTGGTATCAGAGCCTAGGTTACATAGGTCTCACGAGTCATGAGCAGGTTTAGTAGAGTCTCGCGGATCGGTACGGAGACGTCTGTATTATCCTCGAGAGGCTGCAGAACCTTTAGGAAAAACTTCATATTCTTGAAATTCTTATCGTGCGAGTTTGTTGATCCGAGTACTACACTTTTATTGATCTATTATCTCACAGATGGTGAGGACACGCGCTACCGGAGAGGGTGGACGACCCCTAGTGCCACCAGTTGCGACCACCAGAGGCCGAGGACGCGGTCGTGGTCGTGGTAGAGGCAGAGCAGCGAGAGTAGCACCTGCAGATCCACCAGCTGCCCCAGTTTAGGACCAGGTTCCAGCTGTGGACCCTCCAGCAGCACCAGTTGTGCCTATTGTGATTCCGGGTCTTCAGGAGGCCTTGGCTCAGATATTATCAGTTTGCACTGGCCTAGCTCAGGCGGTTTCAGCCACTACAGCCGCAGCTACTTCACAGGCCAGGAGAGGCAGTCAAACTCCCGCCGCCCGCACGCCTGAGCAGGTCGTGCAGGGACTTCAGACGCCGGGGGCACATCTAGCCCAGCCGGTCACAGCTGCTCAGGACTATGTAGTTCCTGTCATGCCAGAGGATGAGCAGCGTAGGTTGGAGAGATTTGGGAGACTTCAGCCTCCGACCTTCAGCGGAGCAGAAGGCGAGGATGCCCAGGGCTTTCTAGATAAGTTTCAGAGGATGCTTCGCACAGCCGGTATTCTGGAGACCAGCGGGGTCACTTTCACTACTTATCAGTTTTTAGGACCTGCTTTTACTTGGTGGGAGGATTTTGAGAGGCGTAGGCCTATTGGTGCAGCACCCTTATCCTGGCAGCAGTTCTCTGTTCTCTTTCTGGATAAGTATGTACCGCAGTCTCGCAGAGAAGAGCTGCTTAGACAGTTTGAGTGGTTGCGTCAGGGAGACATGACCGTGTCACAGTATGAGTTTATATTCTCTGAGTTGGCTCGTCATGCCATCTAGTTGGTCCCGACAGATCGAGAGAGGATCAGGAGGTTTGTCGATAGTCTTACTTATCAGCTCCGTATCCTTATGACCAGGGAGAGGGTGACTGGTGCTACATTCGAGGAGGTGTTGGATATTGCCAGGGAGATTGAGTCTATCCGTCGCTAGGAGCGAGAGGAGAGGGAGGCCAAGAGGCCTCGAGGATCTGGCAGCTACAGTGGTGGTCCTTCGAGGGGCTAGTTTAAGCACGGTAGAGGCCGACAGTTCCGACATGGTCAGTCTGTTCGCGCAGGTTATCGAGGAGCGTCATCGGGCAGGGATCCCACAGCTCATACCAGGGCCATTCTTCACTTAGTGCCCTCCCAGCTCAGAGCTCATCCCGTGCTCCATCTGCTCAGGGCTCTTCTGCGCCGAGTGTATCTGCTAGTCACTCCGGTGCGTAGGGTTCTCATCAGTCCCCTTGTGGCGAGGTGGGCCACATGTGGAGGCAGTGTCTCCGCCGTGTTGCTAGTTCATCTCAGCAGAGGGGCCAGTCATCAGCTTCAGCTCTAGCTGCTCCACCACCAACCGCCCAGCCCGCTAGGGGTGGGGATCAGTCAGCCAGGGGTCGCCCCAGAGGGGGAGCTCGATCAGGGGGCGGTCAGGGTCGTTTATATGTTATTCCAGGCGGATCCGATGCTGTTGCCTCCGACGCTGTCATTACAGGTATTATTTCAGTCTGCCACAGAGATGCCTCTATGCTATTTGATCTCGGTTCTACCTTTTATTATGTGTCATCGTACTTTGCTTATTATTTGGGTACTCCTCATGAGTTTCTTGCTTCACCTGTCCATGTATCTACCCCGGTGGAGGTTACTGTTGTTGTAGACCGTGTGTACCGGTTGTGTGTGGTGATTGTTGGGGGTCTGGAGACCCGAGTTGATCTTTTATTATTGAGTATGGTGGATTTCGATGTCATTCTAGGCATGGATTGGCTATCTTCGTGTCACGCTATTCTGGATTGTCATGCCAAGACAATCACATTGGGTATACCGGGTGTGCCACGGATTGAGTGGCGAGGTGTGACTGGTTATGTTCCTAGTAGAGTGATCTCTTTCTTGAAAGCCCAGCGTATGGTTGGGAAGGGTTGCCTTTCGTATCTTGCCTTTGTGAGGGATGTTGGAGCTGAGATCCCAGTATTGATTCTGTTCCAGTTGTAAGGGATTTCCCTGATGTATTTCCTGCAGACCTGCCGGGCATGCCACCGGACAGGGATATTGATTTTGGAATTGACCTGGTTTCGGGCACTCAGCCCATTTCTATTCCGCCGTATCATATGTCACCGACGGAGCTGAAGGAGTTAAAGGAGCAGCTTCAGGAACTCCTAGATAAGGGGTTCATTCGGCCTAGTGTGTCACCTTGGGGTGCGCCGGTCCTGTTTGTGAAGAAAAAGGATGGCACAATGAGAATGTGCATCGATTATAGGCAATTGAATAAGGTAACAGTTAAGAACAAGTATCCTTTACCTCGCATTGATGATTTATTCGACCAGCTTCAGGGGTGAGGGTATTCTCCAAGACTGATCTCTGTTCGGGTTATCACCAGTTGAAGATCAGGGATTCGGATATTCTTATGACGGCCTTCAGGACCAGATATGGTCACTATGAGTTCCTGGTTATGTCTTTTGGGCTGACCAATGCCCCAGCAGCGTTCATGCATCTGATGAACAGCGTGTTCTGGCCTTATCTTGACTCATTTGTCATTGTTTTTATTGATGATATTTTGGTGTATTCGCGTGGTCAGGAGGAGCACGCGGAGCATTTGAGGGTTGTATTGCAGAGATTGAGGGAGGAGAAGCTTTATGCAAAATTCTCCAAATGTGAGTTTTGGCTCAGTTCTGTGGCATTCTTGGGGCACGTGGTGTCCAGTGAGGGTATTCAGGTTGATCCAAAGAAGATAGAGGCGGTGCAGAGTTGGCCCAGACCGTCCTCAGCCACAGAGATTCATAGTTTTCTTGGTTTGGCAGGCTATTATCACCGGTTTGTGCAGGGATTCTCATCTATCGCGTCGCCCTTGACCAAGTTGACTCAGAAGGGTGTTTCATTTGTATGGTCGGACGAGTGTGAGGAGAGCTTTCAGAAGCTCAAGACAGCTTTGACCACAGCTCTAGTATTGGTTTTGCTTTCAGCTTCAGGTTCATATACCGTGTATTGTGATGCTTCGAGAGTAGGGATTGGTTGTGTGTTGATGCAAGAGGGTAGAGTTATTGCTTATGCTTCTCGTCAGCTGAAACCCCATGAGAAGAACTACCCGTTCATGATTTGGAGTTGGCTGCCATAGTTCACGCGTTGAAGATTTGGAGGCATTACTTGTATGGCGTATCATGTGAGGTATTCACTGATCATCACAGTCTTCAGCATTTGTTCAAGCAAAAGGATCTTAATTTGAGGCAGCGGAGATGGTTGGAGTTACTTAAGGATTATGACATCACTATATTGTACCATCCGGGAAAGGCCAATGTGGTGGCCGATGCTTTGAGCCGAAAGGTAGTGAGTATGGGGAGTTTGGCATACCTTCCAGTTGGAGAGAGACCTCTTGCGGTTGATGTTCAGGCTTTGGCCAATCGGTTCGTGAGGTTGGATATTTCGGAGCCCAGTCGGGTATTGGCTTGTGTGGTTTCTCGGTCTTCCCTATATGAGCGCATCAGAGAGCGCCAGTATGATGATCCACATTTGCTCCTCCTTAGGGATAAGGTTCAACATGATGATGCCAGCAGGTGAAATATGAGCATCAGAGACCGGGTGGCTTGTTTCAGAGGATGGATATTCCTGAGTGGAAGTGGGAGCGGATCACTATGGATTTTGTAGTTGGACTCCCTCGTACTTTGAAGAAGTTCGATGCTATATAGGTGATTGTGGATAGGCTGACCAAGTCCGCGCACTTCATTCCTATTTGTACTACTTATTCTTCAAGGCGGCTGGTAGAGATATATATTCGGGAGATTGTTCGGTTGCATGGTGTCCCAGTTTCCATCATTTCAGATCGGGGCACTCAGTTTACTTCCTAGTTCTGGAAGTCTGTTCAGCGAGAGTTGGGTACTTAGGTACAGTTGAGCACAGCTTTTCTCCCTCAGACGGATGGGCAGTCCGAGCGCACCATTTAGATATTGGAGGATATGTTGCGCGCTTGTGTGATTGATTTCGGAGGGTCATGGGATCAGTTTCTGCCGCTTGCAGAGTTTGCTTACAACAACATCTACCAATCGAGTATCCAGATGGCTCCATATGAGGCTTTGTACGGGAGGCGGTGTAGATCTCCAGTTGGTTGGTTCGAGCTCGGTGAGGCTAGACTTTTGGGGACAGATTTGGTTTAGGATGCCTTTGATAAAGTGAAGGTGATTCAGGAGAGACTTCGTACAGCGCAGTCGAGGCAAAAGAGTCATGCTGACAGGAAGGTTAGAGATGTGTCCTTCATGGTCGGTGAGAAGGTTCTGTTGAAGGTCTCGCACACAAAAGGTGTTATGAGATTTGGAAAGAAAGGGAAGTTGAGTCCGCGGTTCATTGGGCCTTTTGAGGTACTACGGAGGATTGGAGAGGTGGCTTATGAGCTTGCTTTGCCACCCAGCTTGTCGAGTGTGCACCTAGTGTTCCATGTTTCTATGCTCCGAAAGTACATTGGAGATCCGTCCCATGTTTAGGATATCAGCACGGTTCAGTTGGAGGATGTTTGACTTATGATGTGGAGCCAGCAGCTATTCTGGAGCGTCAGGTTCGGAAGTTGAGATCAAAAGATATAGCTTCGGTGAAGGTGCAGTGGAGAGGTTGGCCCATGGAGGAGGCTACCTGGGAGACCGAGCGGGAGATGCGGAGCAGATATCCTCACCTGTTTGAGGCTTCAGGTATGTTTCTTGACTCGTTCGAAACGTCTATTTAAGTTGGGGAGGATATGACGACTCGGCCGATCGTCTCATGAGTTACCGCTCCGTCTCCCCCATTTCTGCTTCTTTATGTATTGTTTATCCGTGTTTCGAGGTATCAGGTTGGTTGGATTGAATCCGGAATGGTTTTGGTGAAGTTTGAGACACTTAGTCTTTTTTAAGAAGGTTTGAGTTGGAAAAGTCAACCGGAAGTTGACTTATGTGTTAGAGGGCTCGGATGTGAGTTCCGGTGGTTCGGTTAGCTTTGGGAGGTGATTTGTGACTTAGGAGTGTGATCGGAATGGGTTTTGGAGGCTTGGAGTAGATTTAGGCTTGAATTGGCGAAGTTGATATTTTGGCGATTTCCGGTTGGTAGGCGAGATTTTGATATAGGGGTCGGAATGGAATTTCGAGAGTCGCAGTGGCTTCGTTATGTGATTTGGGATGTGTGTGCAATATTTTAGGTTATTCGGACGTGGTTTGGTTGGGTTTTTGATCAAAAGCGTATTTCGGAAGATTTTAGAAACTTAGGCTTAAATTCGATGTGATTTGGTAAATTTGATTCTTATTTGAGGTGTCTCGATGATTGGAACAAGTTTGAGCAAGGTATTGGGTTATGTTTGTGCCTTTGGTTGAGTTCCCCGGGGCCTCGGGGTGAATTTGGTTGGTTAACGGGAAGATTTGAGACTTGGGAGATTGCGGCAAATTTGCTGCTTTTGATGTTTTCGCACCTGCGGTTTGGGGGCCACTGGTGCGGCGCCGCATGTGCGAGGGAGAAGCCGCAGAAGCGGTTATGGAAGGAATTGTCAGAAACCGCAAATGCAGAAGAAGGATCGTAGATGTGGCAGTGGCCGGCTTAACGAATTTCCGCAGAAGCGGATGGCTTGACCGCATAAGCGGTACCGCCAAAGCGGGCTTTGGACCGCAGATGCGGAAAAGCTTGGGCAGATTTTTAAGTTGTCTTGTCCGCGATTTTGGGTCTATTTTCACCCACAGTTGATCATTTTGGGAGCTTTTTTGAAGGAGATTAAAGAAGAATTCAAGGGGAAACGATTTGAGGAAAGATTTTTGGACTTAAAACTCGATTCTATTGTGAAATCTACCTAGAAAATCATGGAAACTTAAGCTAAAAATGGAAGAACTAGGGCTTGGAATTTTGGACTTTTAATTTGGGATTTAAAGGGTCATTTGTGGACGGATTTTGATGTTTTTGGTATGTATGAACTCGTGGGGAGATAAGGAACCTATTGGTGTAAAAATTTCTGAGTTTCGAGAAGTGGGCCCGGGGCTCTGGTTTTGCTAATTTCGGGATTTTTGGTATTTTTCGATTGTTTTCACTTGGGCTTTGTTCCCTTAGCATATTGTGACGTGTTCGTTCTGATTTTGGATAGATTCGACGTACGTGGAGGCCAATTCGAAGGGCAAATGCGTCGCGAGCTAGGGATTTAGCCGGTTCGAGGTGAGTAATGCTTGTAAATGATGTTCTGAGGGTTTGAAACCCCGGAATGTACATTGTAGTACTATATTGAGGTGAGACACACGCTCAATGGCGAGCGTGGGGTCGTGTACTATTAGGGATCTGGACTTGGTTCGTCCTGATTGATGATTTTACCGCATATTTGATTTAAAACTATTTGTTATCATTGTTTATTGGGCTGATTGCCATATTTGGGCTTCGTGCCAACTATTTGAACCCTTTCGTGGTTTTTATTTGATATTTCCTCACTGTTTTGACTTATTATTTGAACTCAGTCATACTAAATTCCACTGTTTTACTACTCAGCCGTTTTTACTTAGATTTTGAGATTTAAATGATATTCTATATGATATTTGGGCTGAGAAATACTGTTTTACTATTGCCCGAGGGGCTTGTGATGATTTTTGACTGAGTAAGGCCGAGGGCCTATATTGTGAGGAGATACTGATATTGATTGGAGGTCGAGAGCCTGAGATGTGTACGCCACGAGGTGGCTTGATTGATATGAGGTCGAGGGCCTAGATTTGACGCCACGAGATGGCTTGTTATTGCGCTTGGGCCGTAAAGGGCCCCTCCAGGAGTCTGCACACCCCCAGTGAGCGCGGGTACCCAGTGTGATGCGAGATTGAGCCCGAGGGGCTGTTACTGTTGTGAGATGTTGCTCGAGGGGCAGATGTGGTGTTACTGTGCCCGAGGGGCGAACTTTTATTTGTTTACTATATCATAATTATCTTTCCACTACCTGTTTACTGGTTTAAAGTGCATTTTTCCTGATTCTTACTGGTTTTCCTGATTATAAATGATTTTACTGCTTCATTATAGACTGTCTTGTGCTTTACGTGTTTTCTTACTTTCAGTCATTATTTATATTCATTACTCACTGAGTTGGAGTACTCACTTTACTCCCTGCACCCTGTGTGCAGATTCAGGCGTAGCTGGTTCCGCTCCGGAGTGTTGATTTCCTCCAGTCTAGGCGGGCTTTTTCGGAGATTACGAGGTAGCTGTTGGCGTCCGCAGCCCCGTATCTCTACTCTTCTATCATTTCTGTTTCCTACAAACACTTGTAGTAGTTTATGACTTTAGCAGACTGTACTGTGATTCGTAGATGCTCTTGACTTGTGACATCCCGGTCAGGGCTGTGTTAGGTTGGATTTCCGCATTATTCTTGATATTTTCGCTATTTAGAATTATTAAATCATATTTAGACTATTTTGTGTTGTTTAACTGCTTTAAAAGATGAATTGGATTAAATTGGCTGGCCTTGTCTTCACGAGAGGCGCCATCACGACCGGGTTCGGGGTTAGGGTCGTGACAAGTTGGTATTAGAGCCTAGGTTATATAGGTCTCACGAGTCATGAGCAGGTTTAGTAGAGTCTCGCGGATCGGTACGGAGATGTCTGTATTTATCCTCGAGAGGCTGCAGAACCTTTAGGAAAAACTTCATATTCTTGAAATTCTTATCGTGCGAGTTTGTTGATCCGAGTACTAAACTTCTATTGATCTATTATCTCACAGATGGTGACGACACGCGCTACCGGAGAGGGTGGACGACCCCTAGTGCCACCAGTTGCGGCCACCAGAGGCCGAGGACGCGGTCGTGGTCGTGGTAGAGGCAGAGCAGCGAGAGCAGCACCTGCAGATCCAGCAGCTGCCCCAATTCAGGACTAGGTTCCAGCTGTGGACCCTCCAGCAGCACCAGCTTAGGCACCAGCTGTGCCTATTGTGATTTCGGGTCTTCAGGAGGCCTTGGCTCAGATATTATCAGTTTGCACTGGCCTAGCTCAGGCGGTTTCAGCCACTACAGCCGCAACTACTTCACAGGCTTGGAGAGGTTGTCAGACTCCCGCTGCCCGCACGCTTGAGCAGGTCGTGCAAGGACTTCAGACGCCGGGGGCACATCCAGCCCAGCCGGTCGCAGCTGCTCAGGACTATGTAGTTCCTGTCATGCCAGAGGATGAGCAGCGTAGGTTGGAGACATTTGGGAGACTTCAGCCTCCGACCTTCAGCGGAGCAGAGCGCGAGGATGCCCAGGGCTTTCTAGATAAGTGTCAGAGGATGCTTCGCACAGCCGGTATTCTGGAGACCAGTGGGGTCGCTTTCACTACTTATGAGTTTTCAGGACCTACTTTTACTTGGTGGGAGGATTTTGAGAGGCGTAGGCCTGTTGGTGCAGCACCCTTATCCTGGCAGCAATTCTCCGTTCTCTTTTTGGAGAAGTATGTACCGCAGTCTCGCAGAGAGGAGCTGCGTAGACAGTTTGAGTGGTTGCGTCAAGGAGACATGACCATGTAACAGTATGAGTTGAGATTCTTTGAGTTGGCTTGTTATGCCATCTGGTTTGTCACGACAGATCGAGAGAGGATCAGGAGGTTTGTCGATGGTCTTACTTATCAGCTCCGTATCCTTATGACCAGGGAGAGGGTGACTGGTGCTACATTCGAGGAGGTTGTGGATATTGCCAGGGAGATTGAGTCTGTCCGTCGCCAGGAGCGAGAGGAGAGGGAGGCCAAGAGGCCTCGAGGATCTGGTAGCTACAGTAGTGGTCCTTCGAGGGGCCAGTTTCAGCACGGCAGAGGCTGACAGTTCCGACATGGCCAGTCTGATCGCGCAGGTTATCGAGGAGCGTCATCGGGTCATGGATTTCACAGCTCACACCAGGGCCATTCTTCACTTAGTGCCCTCCCAGCTCAAAGCTCATCCCGTGCTCTATCTTCTTAGGGCTCTTCTGCGCGGAGAGCATTTGCTGGTCACTCCGGTGCGCGGGGTTCTCATCAGTCCCCTTCTCCAGCGCCTAGGAGTTGTTATGAGTGTGGCGAGGTGGGCCACATGTGGAGGCAGTGTCTCCGCCGTGTTGCTAGTTCATCTCAGCAGAGGGGCCAATCATCACCTTCAGCTCCAGCTGCTCCACCACCACCCGCCCAGCCAGCTAGGGGTGGGGATCAGTCAGCCAGGGGTCGCCCCAAAGGGGAAGGTCGATCAGGGGGCGGTCAGGCCCGTTTCTATGCTATTCCAGGCAGATCCGATGCTGTTGCATCCGACGTTGTCATTACAGGTATTATTTCAGTCTGCCACAGAGATGCCTCTGTGCTATTTGATCCCGGTTCTACCTTTTCTTATGTGTCATCGTACTTTGCTCATTATTTGGGTACTCCTTGTGAGTTTCTTGCTTCACCTGCCCATGTATCTACCACGGTGGGTGATACTGTTGTTGTAGACCGTGTGTACCGGTCGTGTGTGGTGATTATTGGGGGTCTGGAGACCCGAGTTGATCTTTTATTATTGAGTATGGTGGATTTCGATGTCATTCTGGGCATGGATTGGCTATCTCCGTGTCACCCTATTCTGGATAGTCATGCCAAGACAGTCACATTGGCTATACCGGGTGTGCCACGGATTGAGTGGGGAGGTGTGACTGATTATGTTCCTAGTAGAGTGATCTCATTCTTGAAAGCCCAGCGTATGGTTGAGAAGGGTTGCCTTTCGTATCTTGCCTTTGTGAGGGATGTTGGAGCTGAGACTCCCAGTATTGATTCTGTTCCAGTTGTAAGGGATTTTCCTGATGCATTTCCTACAGACCTGCCGGGCATGCCACCGGACAGGGATATTGATTTTGGTATTGACCTGGTGCCGGGCACTCAGCCCATTTCTATTCCGCCGTATCGTATGGAACCAGCGAAGCTGAAGGAGTTAAAGGAGCAGCTTCAGGAACTCCTAGATAAGGGGTTCATTCGGCCTAGTGTGTCACCTTGGGGTGCGCGGGTCCTGTTTTTGAAGAAAAAGGATGGCACAATGAGAATGTGCATCGATTATAGGCAATTGAATAAGGTAACAGTTAAGAACAAGTATCCTTTACTTCGCATTGATGATTTATTCGACCAGCTTCAGGGGCGAGGGTATTCTCCAAGATTGATCTCCGTTCGGGTTATCACTAGTTGAAGATCAGGGATTCGGATATTCTTAAGACGGCCTTCAGGACCAGATATGGTCACTATGAGTTCCTGGTTATGTCTTTTGGACTGACCAATGCCCCAGCAGCGTTCATGCATCTGATGAACAGCGTGTTCCGGCCTTATCTTGACTCATTTGTCATAGTTTTTATTGATGATATCTTGGTGTATTCGCGTAGTCAGGAGGAGAACGCGGAGCATTTGAGGGTTGTATTGCAGAGATTGAGGGAGGAGAAGCTTTATGCAAAATTCTCCTCAGTTCTGTGGCATTCTAGGGGCACGTGGTTTCCAATAAGGGTATTCAGGTTGATCCAAAGAAGATAGAGGCGGTGCAGAGTTGGCCCAGACCGTCCTCACCCACAAAGATTCGTAGTTTTCTTGGTTTGGCAGACTATTATCGCCGGTTTGTGCAGGGATTCTCACCTATCGCGTCTCCCTTGACCAAGTTGACTCAGATGGTGTTTCATTTGTATGGTCGGACGAGTGTGAGGAGAGCTTTCAGAAGCTCAAGACAGCTTTGACCACAACTCTAGTATTGGTTTTGCCATCAGCTTCAGGTTCATATACCGTGTATTGTGATGCTTCGAGAGTAGGGATTGGTTGTGTGTTGATGCAAGAGGGTAGAGTTATTGCTTATGCTTCTCATCAGCTGAAGCCCCATGAGAAGAACTACCCCGTTCATGATTTGGAGTTGGCTGCCATAGTTCACGCGTTGAAGATTTGGAGGCATTACTTGTATGGCGTATCTTGTGAGGTATTCACTGATCATCGCAGTGTTCAGGATTTGTTCAAGCAAAAGGATCTTAATTTGAGGCAGCGGAGATGGTTGGAGTTACTTAAGGATTATGACATCACTATATTGTACCATCCGGGAAAGGCCAATGTGGTGGCCGATGCTTTGAGCCGAAAGGCAGTGAGTATGGGGAGTTTGGCATACCTTCCTGTTGGGGAGAGACCTCTTGCGGTTGATGTTCAGGCTTTGGCCAATCGGTTCGTGAGGTTGGATATTTCGGAGCCCAGTCGGGTATTGGCTTGTGTGGTTTCTCGGTCTTCCCTATATGAGCGCATCAGAGAGCGCCAAAATGATGATCCACATTTGGTCGTCCTTAGGGACAGGGTTCAGCATGATGATGCCAGGGATGTGTCTATTGGAGATGATGGAGTATTGAGGATGCAAGGCCAGATTTGTGTGCCCAATGTAGATGGGCTTCGGTAGTTGATTCTGGAGGAGGCCCATAGCTCGCGGTATTCTATTCATCCAGGAGCCGCGAATATGTATCAGGATCTTAGACAACATTACTGGTGGCGGAGAATGAAGAAAGATATTGTGGGTTTTGTAGTTCGGTGTCTCAATTGTCAGCAGGTGAAATATGAGCATCAGAGACCGGGTGGCTTGCTTTAGAGGATGGATATTCCTGAGTGGAAGTGGGAGCGGATCACTTTGGATTTTGTAGTTGGACTCCCTCGTACTTTGAAAATTCTCTTTTACATGAATTCCACTTCCCAAATATTCAAACTGATGAATAAATGGAATGTGGGGGGACTATCTGTATTGGGAAAAATTATATTTTATATATATGGTGACGTGTCAGGACACGTGGATTGGTCAAATGGTCAATGAATCACAATTAGGCATGATTCAAGAGTTGTAAAACAGACACGAGCAAAGAAGGAGGAAGAGGCACGGGACATCAGATAAGTAGCACAACGCCCGTACCTATTTAAATTATTTATATCCGGGCATCAGAAGGAATGAATCTGGTTATAAAAAAGCGTGCAGATACAACATTTAATGGGTATTAAATGCTGAGTCCGTTAAGGAATATATATATTCAATGTAATAATTGTGTAATGTAGCATTCAATGTCTTTAGTTATTCATAATAGCCTCATTATGATTTGGGCATAACGTACATTATCAAAGGTACTTATAAAAAGGAGATATATGATCAGTTGTAGGACACACAAAAAGCTATTAAAATATACATTGGCATCATTTATTTTTCTTGATTATTATATTGCTACTCAAAATTATTTCCTTTTATTCATTTCTTTGATTATCAGTAAGCCGAGTTCTTCTAAATTCTAGCTTTGACTAAAATTCTATTTTTTGGTTAAACAGACACTACTTCGCCGAGGTTAGGCTAGGCACTTACCAGCACATGGGGTCGGTTGTGCTGATACTACACTCTGCACTCTTTTGTGCAGACCCCAGTGTTGTAGATGCCGGACCGCAGTGGGATTGCTGATTCTCGTTCATCAGGCGACCCGAGGTAGCCCTGCAGGAGTCCGCAGGCCTTGGCGTCTCCTTCTATCTACTATTCCTGTTTCTTTCATATTTTTTTTCCAGAGACAGTGTTGTATTTATTTCTTTCAGACCTTTATTTGTAGAATTCTTAGACCGTCTATGAAACTATGACACCAGTTCTGGGTAGTCGAGGTTCAAACAGTTGTATTGGATATTCATGTTCAGATAGCCTATGGCTTCTTTCTTCCTCTTATGATACATTCCGCTGTTTAAATGTTATTATTATTACTAAAATTGCTAATGAATATAAAATGAGTAAAGAGGGTAAATTGTGAAATTAATTGGCTTGCCTAGCTCGTACTAGTAGGCGCCATCACGACTCCCGATGGTGGGAATCCGAGTCGTGACAATTGTTTTGGGAGATGCCGTGTATTGTTTTGGTGAGAGAGTGTTAAAGCACGAAGGGTGATGCCGTGTATTGTTTTGGTGAGAGAGAGAGTATAAGTACGAAGGGTGATGCCGTGCACTTGTCTTTGATTTCCTAATTTTATTGATTACTGTGTTACGGTTTCTCTACGCTAAATTGCTGGTTTCCATTGATACTTGTTGTACCCCGCAGCATGATTTCCCCTTCTTATTTTCAATTGAATGGTGGTGATCCTCATATTTATTTGTTGCTCTTCTGTTACTATTCGATGTTTCCCCGCAGTATGTTTTCCCTCTCCCATACTTGACTGTATATGACTGTTTCTTTCTATACTTCTTTTCCACCGTATATAGTTAAATTGCACATGTTTATTTGGCAGTCTGGTCCTAGCCTCGTTACTACTTCGCCGAGGTTAGGCTAGGCACTTACCAGCACATGGAGTCGGTTGTGCTGATACTATACTCTGCACTCTTTTGTGCAGACCCCAGTGTTGTAGACTCCGGACCACAGTGGGATTGCTGATTCTCGTTCATTAGGCGACCCGAGGTAGTCCCGCAGGTGTCTGCAGGCCCTGGCGTCTCCTTCTATCTACTATTCCTGTTTCTTTCATTTTTTTTTCAGAGACAGTGTTGTATTTATTTCTTTCGGACCTTTATTTGTAGAATTCTTAGACCGTCTGTGAAACTGTGACACCAGTTTTGGGTAGTCGAGGTTCATACAGTTGTATTGGATATTCATGTTCAGATAGCCTATGGCTTCTTTCTTCCGCTTCTGATACATTCCGCTGTTTAAATATTATTATTATTACTAAAATTGCTAATGAATATAAAATGAGCAAAGAGGGTAAACTGTAAAATTAATTGGCTTGCCTAGCTCGTACTAGTAGGCGCCATCACGACTTCCGAGGGTGGGAATCCGGGTCGTGACAAATTGGTATCAGAGCTCTAGGTTACATGGGTCTCACAGTTCACAGACAAGCTTAGTAGAGTCTGAGGGATCGGTACGGAGACGTCTGTATTTATCCCCCAAAGGCTACAGAGTTAGGAAAAACTTCACATCTATTCATTCCTGTCGTGCGATTTTGATCTCTCAATGCTAAATTGGAACCTCTATTCTTGTCCTTTCGCAAATGGCGAGGTCACGCACCGCTTCTTCAGCCGAACAGCAGCGCAGACCGATGATGGAGCAGGTATGTCTGTCGATGCTCTGTTGAGTCTATAGCAACGGTTTGTAAAGGCTATTGCAACGGTTATTTGAGGTTGTTGCTACACTATTTGGTGCTAATGCAATGCCTTTTTGAGACTACTGCAACGCATTGAGTATCTATTATAACAATTTTTAGAGGCTACTGCAACGGTTTATGGGATCTATTGCAACGATATAATAAAGCAATGACGAATTGATTACCTATATAATAAAATATTCGATTCTAGATCATTGGAATGTATCTAAATCACGAAATTAGACTAGTAATCAACATAGATATCCAAAATATTCAACTAACATCATCCACATAAAAGCAAAATAGCTAAATAACGTACTGTTTAACAATTCAAAGTTAGCATAGATAAGTTTGCAAAAAATTCTAAATTAGATATGTTCCTCACAACTAGATGTCAACTAGTGTAGGAACTTCTAAAAAATTTCCTACTGTGGAAAAGAACTTTTGACCATCAAGAGGGAACATACATTCTTTTAATTACCAAAAAATAATTCTTAACTTTTTTACTTACCTGCTACATAGATAGTTGCAAGGTCTTTCTATTCTTAAGTAACCTGCTAAAATCATAACAAGGAAAATGAAAGAGAAACAGAAGAAAAAGAAATGTTGCAACAATATTTTCTTTCCCTTTTAGACTAAAAAAGTATTCATGATGTCAAGCTACTCTAAAAAGAACAGTCTATACTGAGAGAATAAATGAACTCCTAATTTTGGTAACCAACAATTAGCTGCCACAGTGAGATACAACTCACATTGGTTGAGTAGGCAGTTTCTAAAACTGATGAATAGAGCCCAAAATAAAGGCCAGGAACCAATCAGATGCCCAAGGCATATTCAAATCTACCACATAACTCAACATAAAGTAGAATGTGAACTCTAAAGGTTCCTGAAAGAGTACATTGAGTGAACAACACTACAATCAAATCCAAAGAGGTCCCCATGACCTGAATGACTAGATTAAGTGAACAACACTTAAACCAAATCCAAGATAAGTCCTAAAAGGATCCTAGGAAACTCAAGTGATATACCTATATAATTTCTATATAAAAAAGTTATCAATGCACCAAGTATGAACACTAGCCAGTAGAATCTGACATTTTCAATTATTAATGAGGTAAAACATCAGATCTTTCTTCATGTATTTTAACTTAACAAGTAGTAGCCTTTTCATTTAGGTCCTACAGACTAAAACTGACATCAGTGATTCTCAAACAGTAAGCTCCAGTTATCGTGTGTGTGTGTCGACGTTTTAAGTAAATACCTGAAATGCGCCGACCTTGATTGTTGCTACCAATAGACGGCCGATGAATTGGTTGAATAGCTGCTTGTGGTGCAGAGTGATCGCACAATGTTGCTATAATGTTAGGATCAAGTGTTAATCCTGAACGTTGAAGTTTTCCGATGACATCTTCGACAACTTCTTCACGTATAGTTATCTTTTGTTGTTCAAATTTTTCCTCCATTTTTTGCATCCACTCTTCCATCTTTTGGAAATCATTTGTAGAATTTTGAGAGTGTTCAAAATATCCCACTTTCTCTTTTAAAGAAGTTCTTGTAACCCCTCGTCCATATAACCTCAAGCGTTTTGGATGTTCAGGTCCCATTACAGATGGAAATGCATTAACAGATTCATTGCCATCATCGATTTATTGCATATCAGTTTCTTCCATTTCGACCTACAAGCAAATTCAAAAAGACAGAAATCAAGTAAATAAAAAGTAAGTCGATTAATAAAAATAAATAATTGCTCAAAATAAAATAATAATAAGATGAAAATTCTGATTCTCACTATCTTTTTGATTGTATCTTCATCGGAGTCTTTGTATGATCGCCCGGGTTTCCTTTTTCTTGTAGCCACAAAGATATGCTTAAGTGATAGGGATCCGAAGTATCCCTTGTTTTTTCCTAGTTACATAAAGTGGATATAAAAAAATCTTCTTAAAAAGATAAGTTTATATTTAATAATAAATTAGAGAACACACCAATTCATTGCGAATGATAGCGAAGCTTGTTTTTCCAACAGTATGTGGATTCTTCAACTTTTTTCGGTTCTTAATATTAATCTCGGACATTTTCTGCAAAACAATAATGTCAAGTTATATAGTCAAGATGATTTACGTAGAAGCCCAAGGAGTTGCAGAAATTTGGGGTGACTGATGGGATGCTAATTGACCAAGAATGGTAACACACTGCTCATGTTTTGTGCTTGAAATTACCTGGCCTTCTTGTTTATCTATTTTTAATGTTTTTCCGATGAAGGCACAAGATAGCAAAACCAGGTGAACTGAATTATGATTGCTTGATTACTGGACCATCTTACTTTAGTCACTTTGATGATGACGAAGACAAAAATTTTGAGTTGTGAGATTATTAAGAAGGGAAGAAAACAGGAAAACTCTTGATAGTAGAAAAAGTCTGATGGTTTAACAATTTTATTGTATACTAAACTATATGTTGATAGCTACTTTATCACCAGTAGTTAACACAGCCTATTATACATCTCAGAATTTCAAGCACAAGTGGAAATAGTGGAATCAAAAGATAATAATAATAACAACTCTCTTTTCTTCTTCAAATAAAACAGCTAAAGCTAGATGTCCTACAATCCTACGACAAGGAATCTCCTCCAAAAGTTGAGAAAGATTGGATACCAGTATATAGTCAGTCAAACAACAGAAAGACATGACTATCTTTCACTAAAGGTGCCAACATAATCAATAATCAGAAGAACAACAGTCAACAGTCTCTGGTAGTACGTAGAAGAACAGCATCATAGAATTAAACTCATTTTTCATGCAAAACAAAATGAGTAATTGGAAAGTTAAACATCACGCAACAAGGTAAACCTCAGAAATTTTGGCCAGCAAGGGGGTGAGAAACAATGGAAAGAACATTGAAGAACTTCAGAATTCACACTAGGGAATATCGTGCTACAGTATTCACAGTAGTAAGACTTACTTCGACTTTTTCATCATTCCAATACTCAAGGAGACTCTTAAATTGAGATGCTGGAACATCTTCAGGCCTATTTTCCATTCGAATTTCATCATTTGCATATGCTTTAAAGTGATCCTTTTTCAATCGACTCTTATGTTTTCTCCAGGCAGCTTGAACCGTTTCTAAAATCCACTTTTTTGCTGCATCAGGAATGTCATACTTCTCCTACAATTTGATAGAAATATATTAATGCAGAAAAAGTGAATATTTTCGACCAAAAATTAAAATTTGACAACTTCGTACCTTGGTATATGCCCACAGATCCTCTTTTGTGTCCATTTTCCTCCAATCACTTATATCAAGAGGACAAAGGGCCACATTCCTTGCCAATGTGCCGAGGAAGCTTCCCAACTCATTTACAGCAGCTTTACTAGGACCAACAGGTTGATTGTGCTTATTTAGTACAATCAATTTACGCTCACGTCTCCCATGTACGCTATGCATTTTTGTTTTCCTCTTTTTCTTTTCAGGATAGAAGGGCCTACAATGAAAAGAATCAATGATAACCGTTATCATATTGTTGATCGATTTTATTATTTGAAAATATAGGATGTTAAACTTTTTAAGTAAAATATATATATATATATANTATATATATATATATATATATATATATATATATATATATATATATATATATATATATATATATATATATGCCTTGTTCTTCACATTGTTCATTTGCTGGAGGAGTGATAGAATCTAGCTGCACTTGTTCCTCCTCAAGAGTGGTAGATTCACTTTGTATCCCTTGTTCAGCTTGTGTTAGTAGCCGCTGTTCTTCATTCAAACTTAGTTGATGCTCTTCATTTGACCATCTAGCTTGAACAGTTTTTCTTTGGTTCAACAAACTCTTTTTTTGGTTTGCCAAATATACAAGTGTCCCAGGTTTAGCATACGTCGAGTTTTTTGCGCCTTTTTTGGGTCTTGAAGGTCCTTGACTCATGGCTATCCAAGTTTGTGTCAAGTTAAGAACCCGCCAAAGTGGGAAAAAATAAGTCTTTAGGATCAGGTACGATCATATAATCACTGAAAATAATAAAATTTATATTTACACCTGCATAAGGTTACAATAAAATTATCTGTTAAACAACCTAAGGCTGTATGGTGGGCCGGGCCCGGGCCTAAATGGGCTAAACGGGCCTGGGCTTAGCGGTCCCGGGCTCTGGCGGTCCCGGGCTTCGCGGTCCCGGGCTTCGTGGGCTCAACGGGTAGGACCAGCCCGTGACGGGCCTAAGCCCATATGGTCCTGGGCTAAATGGGCCGGGCTCGTGGGCTTAGCGGGCCTAACGGGCTTTTTTTATTTCCGGGCTTTTTTTTTTTAATTTTTTTTATTTAAGGCAATTTCTTGTAAATCATATGTGTATGTATATATATAAATTGCTCTTATGCATGGCTATATAAATATATGTAGTATATATAATATAGAAATCTAATTATTAAAGTGTTTGACGAAAATGTAAAATAACAAATCAATAGTAAAACTAAATTGGCATGCATAATAAATTAATAACAAAGTACAACATGAAGCATAAATACGTCTAATAATTTTAAAATAACACAAATTGTTGAAAAATCTTAAAGACGAATTTGCGGATAAATACCCTCAACACAATACTTTATATGCCTCCTTAAAATGCCTGTGGTACACCCTGAACGAAAATTTAAGACTCTTCCACAGTTCTTGCACTTTAATATTTGGCCTTCTTCATTTTCTTCAAGCACTTCATAGTATTGCGAAACAAATAAGCGCACTCTTTCCGAACGAGGCATGATTTAACTTGAAAATTGAGATTGAGACTTGAAGTCTTGAAAATTGGAGATTGAGAGATTGAGAGAAATTTAGATTGAGAAATGAGTATTGAGTATTGAAATGAAGAAGAGGGAGGGGGGTACTTATAGTGTTAGAGTAAGGTTAGTTTTGTAAATTAGAGAGAGATTGGGTGGAATTATAACTTGCTATAAATGCATGAAAGAAAAGTTTAAAAAATATTTTTCCCTATCCCCCCTATTTATGGTGTTGCTGCAATGTTATCCTACAATGAATATTAGGAGGTCCTCACTTTGGTACTCAAATATTTATAGGCTTTAGATCTTTCAGTTGAGGAATTTTCTACACTTGCAGAGGCAAAGCCTCAATTAAAATAAATGCTCAAACAATTTATAATGCTTATCAACTTGCGTTAGATAATGCTAGGCCAAATGTTCCAACCCCTACTTCGTCTAGTTCATAATCATCTAAAGAGCTGCGGCCTAAAAGCACTTTAAATCTGGACGGAGTTTAGGGGTTCTCAAGGTGATAATTTTGATGAGACTTTCACATCTAAATGAGCTTCAAGTTATTTGTCGCAGGGATCTTGAAAGGAGAATCCAGACGGCGCCTTTGATTCTTTTGGAATGGTGGAAGGCAAGGAAAAATATTTTTCCGGTTCTTGCAAGGATGGCTCGGGAATATTTTATCTATTCAAGCTTCAACAGTTGCATCAGAGAGCGCTTTCAGTCAAGCAAGACTTTCAAATAGGTGAATCATAGAGCATCTATTGAGGGAGAGCTTGGAAAAATCAGTACTATTCAGAGATTGGATCCGCTCGGAAGAAGAACTTTGACTTGCAGAATCACAACCGGAGATAGACGAAGCTTTGAAGAAATGATAGCGGAACTTGCGGAGGATGCTGCTTCGCCCGGAATGGTGATGACAAGCTTCTTTTCCGCCACCACCAACGGAACCTCCTCCGATTCCTTGAAGGATTTATGAGATTTGTTAGAGATTTACAATGTAGAGTTATGGTGTAACTTGTACTTTGCATATCTTCTTAGTTTTTTTTTCCTTTTAATGGTGGTATTAGTACCTTGTGTGCTCATTCCATTGGGGGGAAGAAGACTAAGAAAGATATGCCATTTTGTTAATAAAAATTATAAGACATGGCCCTTGAATATCTCTTTGCAATATTTTTTTGTCTTTACTTGCAATTATTTAACTATAATATATATACATACATACAATATATACTACACAGAAAATATATAAGGGAATATATATACATAACTACAATATATACTACAAGAATATATAAGGAGAATATATATACATAACAATACAATATATATACACACAAAAGAAAATATATAAAGGCTCATATATACATAACATACAAGTATATACTCAGAGAAAATATATACTAGGAATATATATACATAAGATATAAATATATAGTATACTATATCTTAATACTATCACTATATATATTAATATTTACATGAGAGAAGTAGTACTATATATTACTACATCAACAACGATTTTTCAAAAAATAAGGGCCCCACCACCCAATGACCACAAACGCGTCATATTAATGCACAAATAGCGCCGTTTTTTTTTTC